>NW_004955510.1:5002189-5103746 GCF_000276665.1 Chinchilla lanigera | reverse complement strand
TATATATTTCTGTCCGGTAATTTTTCTTTTCTTGTAAAGCTATTTCCTTTTCAGGTTATGTTTTTGTATATATCAGCTTTCCATTGCTATGATACCTGACACACACAACTTAAAAGAAGGAAGACTTACTTTGGCTCATGATTCAGTCCATGGTTGGCTCACTCTATTGCTTTGGGCATGAAACAAAGGAGAGTACTACACAGCAAGAGCAACAGGGTGAGGAATCAAAGAAAGTCAGCAAGGAAAGGGCTGGGGACAAAATATACATTTCAAAATCACACCTTTGGCTACCTGCTTCATTCAGTTAGGGGCCCCCCTCCTAGTCAGCCCATTGAGCTATGAATCTGTCCATAGATTAATGCCTTTGATGAAGTTAGGGCCCTCATGACCAAGTCACCTTGCAAAAGCCCATTGGCTCCAACCAAGACTGGAACCCAAGGAGCCTTTTGGGGGCCACTTGGAATTCCAACTATAACAATTTTGTGTTGTATTTCTCTCCTCATCTTTTGGATTAATCATTCTTTTAAATTTGTTCTTTCTCTACCTCTCTTATTGTGTTATTCACCTAGACTTTGACAGACTTTTCTCTTAGTGAACACCTGAGATTAAAACATACATTTTGATTCATTTCTTTTACTTTCTTCTGACTCATGCTAGAACCTTGCCACATAAACTTTTTAAAATTCATGTCTTTTTAAACTTATTGTTATACATAGTTTGATTACGCAGATATCTTAAACTCCATTAGTTATTGCTGTTAGCTCTTGAACAGTCGTTATCCTATTACTATTTAAGTATGTCGAGTTGATCCAGACATTTACCTTGTCAGTGGCTCCGACTCCTTCCTACCTCTTGTCCTGCAGGGTCCTGTCCTTCCTTCAGTGGTTGTCTCTGTGAGTTGATTGGTGACCAGTAGATTCCTTGACTTTGTTCTGAAGATCTTGTCAGTTCATGCTCACTGGTGAAGGTTGTTTTCACTTCATATAGAATTCTAAGCTGGTAGTAATTTTTCTTTTGGCACTTTAAAGATAGCATTTCATTTTCTTCCTGACTCAAATATTTCTGGTACTGTCAATCTTATTATTTCTCATTTGAAGGTAAAGTGACCTATTTTCCCCCTCTGGCTGTTCTGTAACTTTTGAGTAGTCTTCAGTACCTAGATATAATTTTCATTTCTCTAGTTGGAGATTCACAGAATTACTTGCTTCTTCGGATTCAAGTATATTATCAGTTTGGGGGAGTTCTTTGCTCTACTAAACTGATATTGCTTTTGTTCCAATTCCTTCTCTTCCTACTAGAAGTATAATTACATATATAAGAGCTTCTGGTCATGAGCCACATTTTAATAGCTTTTCCGCCCTTCTCTTTGGTTTTAGGAACTGTATATTATTTATTTTTTATTCATTTTAAGTGTGTTTAAATATAGTTGAATTAGCTGCCCATTATCTCTGAAATTATTTATACTTTCATCTGTTTTCTATACTTTTTCCAATATGTCATGGCTTTTATAACATTATGTAATATACTTACTTCAAGTGCATACTTCACTAAATTTTAGCTACTCTATTGAGACATAATTGAAGTACAATGAATTGGAAATATTTTAAATGTCAGTTTTGAAACAGTTTTACATAAGCACATAGGCAAAACACATACACATAAATATGTGAGAAAATTTCATTACTCACAAGATAACGATTTGAATCGCCCTAAACATTGCTTGTGCATCTTTGGAAGTCATCCTTCTTTCTAATTTGGTCCCCAGTCAACTACTAATCTGCTTTCTGTTATGAGTTTATTTGGTGTTTTCCAGAATTTTATGTACAAGTAAATAAAATCCTATACTATGTTCTCATTTTTTGATCTTTCTCCTATGATAATGATTTTGGGACTCCTCTATGCTGTTGTGTTTATGAGGTCTTATCTTTTTATTGTTGAATAATTTCATTATATGGGAAAGGCACAATTTATTTATGAACTCATCTGTTGATAGACATTTCAGTTGTTTCGAGATTTTGACTATTTTCACTAAAGCTGGCAGAGACATTTTTATAAAAATGTCTTCATGCAGACATATATTTTTATTTCTTTTGGATAAATATCAAAGAGAGAGAATGGCTGAGTCATATGGCAGTTTGACATTTAATTTTTGAAGAAACTTCTAACCTGCTTTCCAGAGTGGTTAGTTCAATTTTAATTTCCCGCAGCAATGTATTAGAATTTATTTTTCCACATTCTTGCCTGTACCTTGTAGAGATAGGTTCAAAAAGCTTTAGCCATTATAACTGATGTGTAGTGGTGTCTCATTATGGTTTAATTTTAGATTTTCAGGAGAGTTATAAAAATAGTAAAATCATTGTAAAAATTCCTGTGCACATTTCCCTTGCCCTTTCCTCGTGTTAACATTTTATGTAACAATTAGATATATATCAAAACTAAAAACAGTCAACCTTGGAAGAATGCTGTAACCAGTCTCTGGGCTGTGTGTCTCGTTAATGTTCTTTTTCTGTTTCCAGGCCCTTATCTAGAAAACCGCATAGCATTTGGTTCCTTCCCTTCTGCCAGGCTATGACGGTTTCTCAGTGTTTCCTTGTTTCCTTAGACACTGACACTTTTGAAGAGTGCTGATCAGACATTTTGTAAGAGTGTCTCAATTTGAGTTCATCAGAGCTTTCCCATGTTTAGATGTTGTATCAGCCAGTGTTTACTAGAGAAACAGATATAACACAAGATATACAAATATGTCAGAATTTACAAGATTGGCTTACAGTGGCTGCTCACAGAATGGGATGAGGAAGAGGATAGAGGGCATCTGCATCCTGGAGACCAAAGGATTCAGTTGAAGCTCTGGAGCTCACTGCAGTGTCCCGTGGGGGTCCGTATCAGGAGGCCATCTGTGATGGGAGGCTGAAGGGTCTGTTGGAAGCCAGAAGATGGTGTTCAAGGTGAAGGCAAAGACTAGAGCTCCTCCAAAGAAAAAGAAGCGGATCTGAGACTCCTCATTTCACCTTTATACCATCCAGGTGACAAGCTGCCCTCTAGTGGGTCTTCTACACCCTATGATGTGGAATTTCTGAGCCAATTTAGTTAGGCTTCTCTTACTCAGATTGACACAATCCATCAACCGTCACATGGGAATTGGAGGTTGTGGGGAGAACACCTTCCAATCAAAGCTCCTTTCTCGTTGCTGCCTGTCTCAGGGGCTGGGGCGCATTATATCCATGTGTTACTGAGATGTTAACCTTGATCCCTAATTTAAGGAGGTGTCTGTGATATTTCTCCAATGCAAAGTACACTAACTTTTTTCCCATTAGGCTGAAGTCACTAAGTCCAGACTATACTTGAGGGGACAGGATTTAAGATCCTTCAATGTGGCATGAAGAGTATTAAATATTTAGAGATACATGTTAAAATCATCCCGATAATAAATATCTATAGGACACCATATTGAATCCCTGCAAGCATCCTAGTTCTCCAGGTCTTCTCACTGATTTTGTCATGTATCAGTCAATCCTGCCTGCAGCAATTATTATTGCTGTGTTTTTTGTGGTGAGTTTTTAATTTCCCCTATTCCTCTTATATTGCTTTGAATTCTTTTGTAAGGAACATTTATCTCTTCTCCTTACCACCACTTATATATATATATATATCTGTTTGTTCAAACACAAATTATATTAGTATGAACTCTTAGATATTGATGTTATTTTGTGGGTTATAATCAAACACTATCACTGTGTTGTTCCAACTTTGGTTGCTGGGAGCAGTTTAAAATTGCCTCTGTTCCCCTTGGACATATTCCTTCTTTCCCATTTTTCACAATTTCATTTTCTGGTGCTGAGAGTGCTCTGGGTATATGTTGTGTTTTCTTTGTCTCTGACCTAGAATTAGCCATTACTCCAAGGATCTCAGGTTTATTTTATTTGGGAATGGTATTTAGAAACTAAAATCTGGGTAATGGATGGGTCTATTGTTAGAGGGATATCAACACTTCTAAGACCTTTCAGTGGACAGAGACAGGAAGTATGTACATGTACATTAACCCATGTGAACATATATCTATATGTCGCTATCTGGCTGTATGTCAGTATGTTATCTATTATCAGTTTATCTTCACTGTCATCATCATCACCTGTGTGTGCTTGTGTATGTGTGGAGAATACAGATAAATACAGCCAGAAGGAACCATGCCTGTAGGTATGTACACATGACTGTAACTTCTAACCAATCTCAAATGGTTTCTTGTGGCCTCTCTTGGCTTGTTATTTTCCTCTGTGACAGTAAGAGGGGTGGCTTCCTTTATCTGCAAATTATTTACTGATTTGTCCAGCCCTTGAAAACGTGTAGTGTCAGAATTGCTAATCAGCAGCCTTGTGAGAAACAAATTTACCAACTACAGAACGGCATTTAACCACAGCTCTTTTGATATTTAACTTCACAGTATCCAAGCAAAACACTATTTCCCAAAGCTACTTAGGTCAGCTCCCTTTTCCCTTACCATCTTCAGTGTGGTTGTGTCTTACATTTGTAACACAGTTAGATTCATGTTTTCACGCTCCGTATTCTGTCTTGGGACTTGCTGCCATTCTGGCTTTACAGTTTTTGAAAAATATACACAGTAACGTTTACTTTTTGTGATGTACCATTCCACAGACTTGACAAATGCATAGCATCACTTCTCTGCCGACATGATAGCCCACAGAACAGTTCTGTCACCCTCAAAATTATCTTATACGGACCCTTTCTGTTTGACCTTCTCTCCTTCCAAACCCCTGGCAGCAAATTCCTAGTCAGCTATTTTTGTCCTTCTAGTTTGGACTTTTCCCGAATTTTATATAAATGGGTCAGATAGCATATAGCCTTTGAAGTCCATCTTTTCATTCGGCAAAATCCATTTAATATTCACTCATGTAGTTCTGTAATTTATTGTTTATTCCTTTTATTGCTTAATAGTTCTATAGGTGTACCATTTCATGGGGGTACCAGTTTATCCATTCAACTCTTGAAAGGCATTTTGGGTATTTCAAGTGTTTGGCAATTCTGATTAAACATACTATCAACATTTATGTAAATATTTTTTATGTGAAAATAGTTTCAATTCATTTGGGTAAATACTTTGAAGTCGGATTCATGGGCCACATGGTAAATGTGTATTTATTTTCATAGGAAACTGCCAAACTCATTATCTAAGAAGCTGCACAATTTTGCATCTCTACCAGCAAACAATTACTGTTCATGTAGACACACATCTTTTCCAGCATTTGTTACTTTCAATTTGTTGTTATTAAATTTAACCATTCTAAAAGACATATTAATACTTCACTGTACCTCATTGTGATGGTAATTTGCATTTTACTCAGGCCCAACAGTGCTGAACATCACTTTGCATGGTTATTTGCTGTGTCTTTTTAGGTGATATGGCCATTTAGTTCTTCCATCCATTATTAAAATGCTGTTATTTTGCTTTATTATTGTTGATGTTTAAGCGTTAACTCTCTCCCCTCTCTCTTGTATTTTCCTTCTGAATTCCTAATATAGGGTCCTCTTTGGATATGTGCTTTAAAAATATCTCCCCCTTTTTGTGGTGGTGCTGGGGATCAAACCCAGGGCTTTGTGAATATGAGGCAACAACTCTGTCACTGTACTACATACCTAGTCCTCTTTCCCCATTTATGACTTGCTTTTTTCTTTTCTTATTAGTTTTTTAATGAAGAAAAAAATTTGAATTTTGATGGATTCCAGATTTATTACATTTTCCTTTTTCAGATTATGTGCTTTGGTGCCACATTTAAAATCTCTGTAAACCCAGAATGACGGAGATTTTCTCCTATATTTTATTCTGGACGTTTTAAAGTTTTACAATTAATTTTATCGTTCCATTTGAGTTTGTATCCAGAGACCTTGTTACTTAACCTATTAGTTAGCCAGGGGAATTTTATGGAATTCTTTAGGATTTTCTCTAGAGAGAATCTTTTCATGTGTGAATAGAGATAGTTCTATTCTTTTCTCTCCAATCTGTATTTCTATTGGTAATTTTTGTTGTTATGTTAGTCAGGCATCCCAATAAAGTGGTGATTAGGATTCCTTCTTTGTTACCTTTCTTAGGAAGATTGTGTTCATTCTTTTATCATTAAGTAGGATATCACGGATTTTTTTCTAGTAGCCCTCCATAGGTCCAAGAAAGCCCCTTCTGTTCTTAGTGTGTGAGAGCTTTTGTCATGGATAGATGATGGACTGAACGTTCTCCAGCAATCCCACAGGCTGCTTTCCTGCCAGGTTTCTAGTCTCACCACAAGTGAACCCCATGTAGCGCTTTGTATGTTAAAGCAACCTTGTATTTCTGAAATGAATCAAGTCTTTCAAGATGCAGTATCTTTCTCATAAGTGGCTTAATCAAATATGCTCATACTTTGTTGAAGATTTTGTACCTATGCTCATAAGATCTCTTGGTCTCTATTTTTCTTGAAGTGTTTATTTGGCTTTGGTAATAACGTAATGCTGACCTCATAAAATGAGCAGGGAAGTGTTTCTTCCTATTTATTTTCTAGGAAAAAGTGTGTAGAATTTTTAACAGGCTTTTAACTACATATTCAACAACCTTGTGAATATGGAGGATATTGTGGTTTTCTGGCTTTTATTGAGTAATTTAAGGCAGTTTGTTTCTTTCAAGGAATTGGTCATTTTCATCTAAGTTTTTTATAGGCACAACCTTATTTATAGGGTTTTCTTTCTTATCATTTGCAAGTCTGAGGTAATGTGCTTATTGAATTTCAGATACTGGTCATTTGTGTCATTTTTATTTCCTTATTTGTCATTGTGTGTAGAGGTTTATCATTGTTATTGATTTCCCCTCCAAAGAATCAGCTTTTGGTTTCACTGATGTTTTTTCTAGTGCTTGTCTGTTTTCAAACTTGGTGATTTCACCTCTTGTCTTTCTTATTGCCCTTCTACTTTTTGTTTTAGGTGTAATTTGTTCTTCTTTCTCTAGTTACTTAAGGTGGAAACTTGAATTACTTATTTTATGTCTATGTTCTTCATTTAATATATGCATTTAATTCTTCACTTTTCTCTCTAAATCCTGCTTTGGTTTTTTTTTTTTCCTTCACAAAATTTGTAAATTGTCCCATTATCCAACCATTTACTTTCAGCTTACTTGATATTTATGTTTAAATTGTGACTCATATAAGCAGCATTGGTAGAATATAGCTTTTTTCCCCATTAGTATTTGCCTTTAGAGTGTTCAGAATATTATCATTTCATACAATAATTGAGAGTTGGAAATCTTCCAACAGTTTCTTTATTGATTTTTTGTTTGTTATATCTTTCTTTCAATCTTCTGTATCCTGTTTATTGCTTTCTTTAGGGCTATTTGGATATTTTCAATATTTTACTGTATTTTGTTTTTGAATATATCTCTTTGTGTCAATGTTTATGAGACTTGAGTTTATGTTGTGTGACTGTATATAAATTTAGAAATCTTGTGGCATATGGACTCCTTTAATTCTTCCCACTTATCCTTATATGACATGTTATATATTATATTCCATTATAGGTGTTATCTGCATCCATTGAAAACTGTACTAGAAAATGTATCTTTTTATTTCAGCAATCATACACATTTAAAGGTATTTAAAATGGAAAACATAGATTTTAGATATTTCCTATTTATTCTTTCATTTCTGAAGATCTATGTTCCCTTCTGGTGTTGCTTTCTTGTAGCTGGAAGCAATTCTTTTCACATTTTTTTATACTTCTGATGAATAGATTCTCTTTGCCTTCCTTCTGAGAAGGTCCTAATTCTTATTAATTCTTGAAGGAATTTTCACTGTATATAAAATTCTGGATTGACAGTTCTATTTTTTCTGCACAGCATTTCACATTTTGAAGATACTATTCTACTTCATTCAGACCTCCATGTTCTCTGACAAGAAATCTATGGTAATTTCAATTGAAGTTCTCTTATATATAATATAATTTTGTCTAGCTGCTTTTAGAAATTTTTCTTTTCCTTAGATTTTCAGCAATTTGAATAAGATGTGTTTAGATTTGGATTTCTTTATGGTTATACATTTTTTAGTTCAGTCAGCATATTAGTGTGTACCATTTACCAAACTTGAGATGTTGCTTTAAATTTTTTTTTTGGTTTTGGTTTTTTTCCGGTACCGGAAATCAAACTCACAACCTTGGGCTTGCCAGGCAGGGGCTGTGCCACTGAGCTAAATCCCCAGCTGCTGCTTTAAATATTTTTTATGTGAAAACATTTTTCTCTTCTTTTGGGCTCCAGTGAATCATATATTAAATGTTTTAGTATCATCCAATAGGTCCTGGATTCTTTTCCCCTGATACTAGGGATTTAACCCAGGGCCTTCACGCTGAGTTATATCTCTAATCCTTTTTTACTTATGTTTTAAATTTTATTTTTGAGACAGGATCTCACTGATTTTCAGGGTCTCACTGATTTTCCCAGGCGGGACTTGAATTTGCGATCCTTCTGCTGAGCCTCCCACAGTGCTAGAATCACTGGCATGCACTGCTGTGTCTGGCCTTACCTTTTCAATTTTTCACCATATACACCATATATATATATATATATATATATATATATATATATATAGAGAGAGAGAGAGAGAGAGAGAGAGAATAATTTCTTTCTGAAATCTCAAAAGTACCATTTATTAGTTGATGTCCAGGATGGAAGACAATCGTTTTATGCATTTTAATAGATTTATTATACTTTACTGTGGGAAATTCCCTTCTTACAATTCTATCTCATATTTATTTATTCCCTGCATTCAAAATATCAGTTTTAATAGTTTTAAACTTTGAGATAAGTTACTTTTAAATTCAACATTATATTTATTATTTGTATGGTAAGTGGTTTGATTTTCACAACTGCATACTTTAATTTTCTGAGTATTTCACATATCTGTTTCCCTGGGCATGGATATTTGGTTTCTTCCTGTCTGTATGCTGCCTCCTTCTATAAACATTGTTTGAACATTATTTGACCTGTGCAAGTGTTCACATTGAAGAGCTCCACTTGACAGCATACAGAGGCGGGTTTGCTGGATAATGTGAATAAGCAATTTAAAACTCAGGTTATTGTATCTGTTTTCCAAAATGATTATGTTAATTATACCCCAGCAATGTATACAATATCCTATTAATTCATGTCTTCTTTATCCTATACTATTTTTAGACATATTTTTGCCAGACAAGAAGGTATAAAATGGCAAAACACTTCGATCATGATTTGTATATCTGTGATCACTATGAAAATTGAGCACCTCTTTATAGTTTAATTTAGCATATGTTTTTCCAGTTAATGTTCACTTTTCTTGTTAATTTCCCTTCTCAGTTATTTCTCTCTCTTAGTGAATAAAGAAATTTCTTCATGTTTGCCCAGAGCTAATAATTTTTGGTCTTAAACCACACAATTATTTGCTATGAGTTTGCATCATGTTTCCTCCACGCCTTGTCTCTTAACGTATCTTTTTTTTTGTTTTGTTTTGTTTTTTTTTTTTCCGGTACTATGAATCGAACTTACAACCTTGCCCTTGCACTTGAGAGGCAGACGCTGTGCTGCTGAGGTAAATCCCCAGCCCCTCTTAGCATATCTTTAAAATCACAAATTCATCTTAATGAAATAAAATTTATTTTGCTTTGCTTCTAAAATTAGTATTTTTTGTCTGAATCTGGATAAAAGATATTTCCTCATACCTTCTGATAAGTTATTTTTAAAACTTTTTGAGACATTTACAAATACTAAAGTAAACCCACTTTAATCACACATTTAGGTGGGCAGTGATAGATGTGTTTATTCAAGTAATCACCACCCTATTCCAGATACAGAACATTTCTATGACCTCCCACCCAAGTTTCTCCTTCTTCTCCTTCTTTCGTTTCTGTTTTTTTTAGGTGCTGGGGATATAGTTCAGTGGCATAAGTGTTTGCCTGGCAAGTCTGAGGTCATGAGTTCGATTCCTGGTACAAAAAAAAAAAAAAACAAAACCCAAACCACTACAGTTATCTTTCTTTTTAGACTTTCTGCACCTTGAATACAATCTTGAGAAGACATAGTAAGGATTGATGTTGCTTTGTTCCCAGTTATAGTGGGGAAATTCAGACCTTTACAATCAAGGGTGAAGTGAAATGAAGAAAGTTTTCTCTGAACATGGTCTTTATCGGGTTCTTCTTTTGCTGAGAATTCTACCATAAACGGTCTTTGAATTTCTTAAATGCTGTCTTCCTGCATGTGTTGTGATTAGTTTGTTAATCTGTTGATTTATTCTATTAATGTGGTTAATTATACTGACTGATACTTTGGAAACAGCCTTGTACTTGTAGGATAACACATATAGTCATAGTGCTGTATGTTTTTTCATCTAAAAGTGAGTTTAATTTACCATTATGAGGTAATTGATCAGTTTTCTTTGGTGTTAGAATAACATTGTTCATATAAAATGATTTATGAAGTACTACTTTGTTTGAAGTTGTTTGTGTGAAGTTGATACTGTTTGCTTCTGTAAAGCTATCTAGAACCACACTTTTCTTTCTGAGAAGTTTCCAATTCTGAATTTAATGTTTTTAATAGCTATAGATCTATTTAGACTTCTGAATTCCTGTAATGTCAGTTTTGATCATTTGAATCTCAAAACACTCTTTTCCATTTTATTTTTCCAACTTTATAGGCATATTAGTATTTCTAACAGTGTTTTTAATTATTGTTTTCATGTCTGCATAGTCTATAGTGATGCCTTTTTTTTCACCTCATAGAAAGGTAATTAGTGCTTTCTTTTTACCAATTTATCCATCTAGAGTTTTAACCAAAATTTTAATAACATTTTCAAGAATATCTTCTTTTTGTCTTCTTTGAATTTTCCTATTTTTGCAATTTCTTTTATCTCTCCTTTTTAATAGCTTATTAATTCTACCTACTTTGTATTTAATTTCTTCTTCTCATTAGCCTTTTAATTGAAAGCTTGTATTAGTGGGTTTGTAATTTTCTTTTTTTTTAAAAATATAATCTTTGCTAAGTACTGGTTTAGTTGTATCCCCCAACCTTGGATAAGTTACGTTATCTTTTAGTTCAAAATATTTTCTAGTTTTCATTGTGATTTCTGACACATTGATTATTTATACATGTGCTGTTTATATTTCATTATTTATAGCTTATTTGAAATATTTTTGTTATTAATTTCTGAATTAATTTTTTTTTTGGGTCATAGATTGTTCTCAGTATGATTTTGGTCTTTTTAAATTTGTTGAGACTTGTTTAGAAAAAAATAGTTAATCTCCATGAGTAGTTCCTATGTACTGGAGCTGTTAGAAGTAGTGTTCCATAATTGCACCTATGTAAGACCTGCCTGCATTCTCTATATTTTGGTCTTTTTAAAAATACCAGTTACTGAGAGAGAATAGGAATTTTCTTTCTGTTTTTGCCTCATGTATTTAATGTTCTTTTATTAGATGTATATATATATATATAGTTTATTACTTCTTAATGAATTATTACTTTTATTACAAAAATCCTTTCTTCTTACTCTAATTGGTCAGAAGTTAATTTAACCTCTATATTTTGTTATTGCTAGCTTTTGCATTTTTATCCTTTTATTTTGGACACATTTGTTCAAATGTAAAAAACATTTCTTATAAACAGCATATTTGGCTTTAAATATATCCATTCTGACCATCTTTACCCTTTGTATATTTGTTTTATTTACATTTAATTTAATTATTTATGTAGTTGGGCTTAGACCTGTGACTTTGCTGTTTGTCTTCTATTGGTGCCATCCAGTTTTTAAGTTGTTGTTGTTTTTCTCTTTTGCTGTCTTCTTTTGTATTATCCTTCAGTATTCTACTTTATAGGTTTGTGCATGCATATGTATCTTCAAAAATCCCTCTGTGTGTGTGTGCATCTGTATGTGTCTTTGATTTTTAAATTTCCATTTTTCTGCACTCTGGGATTTATCTTAGACATTATTTATTTATCACTTTCTAACTTCAACTAATATGCTAATTCTTGTGTCATATAAGAACCTTATAACAGTGTACTTTCAATTTGCACTCTCATATTTTATCATTGTCATTATTATTTCTACTTATGTATCAAATCTATAGGTTATTGTTTTTAATATTTTTAGCATAATCAAATTCTAAAAATGTAAAAAAAGGATACTTTATATATATACTTCTTTCACTCTTTATTGGTCTGTTAAATTTACATTTCCCTTAATGTACTATTATTACATCAGCTGAAAGAGATCCTGAAACATCTTTTGTTTGGGATTTATCTAGAAATACCTCATTCTCTTTACTGTTTTTGAGGGATTTAATTTTTGTTGAGTATAGTTTTATTTTAATAATATGCTTTTTCCATTTTTTTCATTATCTTTTGGCTTAGATTGTAATGGGAAAGAAGTATTAGTAATTGCATACTTTTACTTCTCTAAATAGTATTTTTCTCTGTTTGATATTTAAGATTTTTTTCTCTTTTTAGAAATTTGATTTTAATGTACATCTGTGGTGTGGTGTGGTATGATGGTGGTGTGTGTGTGTGTGTGCATTACTTAATATTCTGGTGATTCTTCAGGGGACTCCTAATCAGTCTGTCTTCTCTCAGAGGTCATAACCCTGCTCTATCTCTTGCCTCATGTTTGACAATAGTTGTTTTATAGATCTAGGCCAGCTTTTTAGTTATTTCTGATGGGAGAGCTAGTGTGCTACCAATTACTCTGCTCTGGCTAAGGTTAGGAGTCCTTCCTAACAATATTTACACTTTTTCCTTTTAATTGTGAGGTCTGAGTCTATCTGGAGGTAAATTTTGTGTATAGAATGAGTTCAGGCATAATTTCATTTTAAAGAAGTTACACGTAAGCATTTTATCTCAGTTCCATTTGTTAAGTACTCCTGGCCTAATAATTTACTATGTCTCTTTTTTCCTCCATAGGTAAATTTTCTTGTGTGTGTGTATGTGTCTGTGTGTGAATGTGTATGTGTGTGTGTGTATGTGTATGCGCGTGCACACGTGAGTGCCTACTTCTGAATTTTCTATTCTATTCTGTTGGTCACATGAACTCTCATTGTACCAATACTGAGTTGTCTTAATTTCTACAGCTGAACAATAAGTAATATAAATTATATTCTCTGTTAAATTGGGTCTTCACTCCCAATACTTCAGAAATGCCTTAGCTATTTTTAGTTCTTTAAAGGTCCTTGTAAATATTGCTTTTTTGGTTAGCTTTTGTTGGCCCAGATAAATCAATTTTAAGAGAATTGATAGCCTTGCCATAAGATGTCTTTCTTTCTTTGACCATGGCTTAACTATTTATCTTTTCTCTAGTGGACTTTCAGTCATTTTTATAGTTTTCTCCATACAGGTCTCATACATATTTTGTTACATTCATTTGGGTTATAAATTCTGTCCTTTAAAGATTTTTTTCCTAATTGTTTGCTGCACGGAAATACAATTGATTTTTATATATAGATTTTATATTTATTTCTCTAGTTAAATTCAACTTTTATAGCCAATAAATTTCTCAGGATTATTTCTATTTATTTTATATATAGATAAACATGTAATCTGACAATAATGACTCATTTCTTTATAATCTATTAGGTCCTTTCTTCTGTAGTTGTTCTAGAACATCTAGTAGAATGTTTAAGAGATTTGGCAATACTGAGTATTCTTTCATATTTATGATTTTAAAGTCACTGCTTGCCTATTTCCACATTGAGGATTATGTTTACTAAGTGTGTATTGTAGATGCCTTTTATCAAAATAAAAAGACTTTCCTCCTATTCTTAATATTATGATTTTATTATAAATAGATACAGGGTAGTATGGAAGTCTGTCTCTATGATGACATGAATTTTCTCCATGAGTTTGTTTAATTTATATGTTGTGTTTAGTTTTCTCAAATTTTATTTCAATTGTTTATATATTTTGTTGAAGAATGGGCCAGTAAAATTTTCTTCTTGTATAATTTATTGTTTCTTTTGTGAAGTTATGAGCTGTAGTGAAGTTATGAGTTAGGGTCTGATTCTTTGTAGTTTCTAAAAGGATACATGCTTTGTAAATTTAATAGAAACTGTAAAACTGCCTAGAATTCCCTTGTGAGAAAGTTTTTAATTATGGCTTTTAAACTTCTTTAAAACTTATAGAAATTTTCATGTTTATCCTTGAATCATTTTTATATTAGTCTTAACAAATATATTTTTTTAGCTTCTACAAAGTTACTAATGTAAAAGAATTAATAATTTCTCATATATTTAATCTCTGTCATGTTGGTTATGATGTCAGTTTCTCATTTATATAATTTGTCTTTCTGGCGCTCTTATTTTTTCTCTCTAGACTATTGATCCCAGAGGTCTGTATTTTTATTCTTTTTTAAAACTTCACTTCTGTCTCTAAGTGTCTCCATTCTACCAAATCGAATAGCCCAAATTTTGCCACTAAATCCTGGCTATAGCAATTACTAGCTATGCTGTCTAATCTAAATTAAACTCTGTGGCTCAGTTCTTATCTTGGTAAAATGGACATTTACAAAATGAAGTAGTGATTATACCCTCTTCGTAGGTTACGATGACTAGAAGCGTTAATAATTATGAAATACTTATGCACCTGGTACAGACAGTGAGATATAAAGAATTGCTTAGTAAATAAAAACACTTTTTTAAGGAAGCAAACAACTTTCTTAATTTATGTTTACCTCCTTTCCAACATATTTTTGGTATTATTATTATTCTGTTTCTAGGTTCTCAGATCTTTTTTCTTCTATACAAGAATTGGCCACCACTTGATCTCCTTGAATTATAACTATTGATACATTCTATACCTATAGCTATGTGGTTATTATTACTGTTGCATTCTATTTATTTCAAAATTTTTGAATTAACATATAATAATATGCAGTATAATATTACAGTATACACAACATGCACTGATTGAATCATGGTAATTAGTATTTGCTAGTTGATTTTGAAACATTTATTGTGTATTTTCTATGATGTCTAAGTTATTCAGAACTACTTCACATTTTTCCCATGTACAGAAATATTTATATTTGCTATTTGGTCAAAAACTCAACTTGTTTTTGTTTAGTATGCAAAGAGTTATTTTTTTTTCCTCTTTAAAGTAAAAAAGAGTTTTGGGAAATAAAGTATACATTTCTGAGAAGAATGTATATTTTAAAATTATCTCATACATTATTATATATTCATTAATTGTATTGTTCATTCATATCTTTGATATCATTAGTAATTGTTTAGTTTGCTTGGTTACTGATTAGAAAGTTCCTTAAAAACTATTCACTTAATTCAGGTTTTAAAATTTCAGTTTGGGAATAAAAAGTTACCGAAAAAAAATAAAATAAAATTTCAGTTTGTAATTCTATATCTGCTTATTTTATGCATTTTGAGGCTAACTTATTCAGTACATATTTGTTTATACATGTTATATCTTTTAGAGTCATTTAAATCCTTCAACATTCTGTAGTGAGTACAATTTCTATACTTTTTTGGTTAATGTGTATTTGTCTGTGTCTATTGTGTCTGAGTTTTTCTTTTTCTTAGTATTCCTTGGCATATCTTTTCTTTTTTGTTTTGTTTTTTTGTTTTTTTTCTGGTACCGGGAACCGAACTCACGACCTTGCGCTTGCCAGGCAGGCGCTGTGCCGCTGAGCTAAAGCCCCAGCGGCATATCTTTTCTTTTCCTCTTACTTTCTATCTTTCTGTGTCCTTAAGCATACTTTGTAAACAACATAATAGCAACTGTTTCCCTCAAACATTGCCTTTAAACTCACAATATTCTTTGTCATTATTAGATTTAAACTTTTTTATCATTTGAAGTTTTAAGTTATTCAAAAATTTCTACCTTTAAAATTTTTTTTTTTTTACCGTTTTGAAATGATAAGAAATTCAGCAGCTTCAGTGGCACCAGTTTCCCTCCTGCCCCAAGTTGTCTTCGTTTTCAGTGTTATTTTCTCTTTGCTTTTTATGGATGTACCTGCTTCTTTTGGGGGTGCTTTCAGCCTCTGAAAAGAGAAAAGAACACTTTCCAGGTGTTTCACCACTCCCATTCTATGCATGTTATGCAACTTCTGCTAAGTTTGTTTCTTTCTGTTTTGGATACTTTCCCAGAAAATCCTTATGACAGGAGAGTCTATGAGACAAACCTAATGAGGACCATGAGTCTCAAAATATCTTTATGACCTTTGCAAGGCTATTTGGCTGGATATAAAATTCCAGGTGTAACATTCCTTTGCTTAAAATGCCTTGAAATATACCTCCAATATTGTCTTATTGAACCTAATGTTGCTTTTGATAAGTCTAATATCAGAGTGTTCCAAAAGGTAATTTGCTCTTTGTCTCTAGAAACTGAGATTTTTTTTCTTCGTTGTGGACAGTCTTAGAATTCATTATAATATCATGTCAATGCTTGCATTTTCTCATTTCCCTAAGTTTCATCTGCTGGCAGTTTCTACCCAAGACCACTCACTCATTTTCTTTTAGTCTTGGCAACTTATCTCCAGTTTCGTTTTCTCCATCTCTCTGCCATGTGTCAGGCCCTCATCCACAGGATGGTGTTCTCAGGTCCTTGGTTCTCTTCCTCTTGGATCTCTGTGATGCTCAGGAGCACCAAGGATGCATCTGTTGCCATTCTATCCACCACGTTCCTGAGTTCCACCCAAGGTTAGGTCCTTAGCAGTCTTTCACAATATTCCATCTACTTTTAGGCAGAAAGTGGCATATGTTAGCATGTAATTATCGGAAGTCCAAAAATCGGAATTAACACTTATTGACTATATGCTTGAATTATTTCACTGCCCAGAGCCATTACTTTTCTACTATGATTTGCCTATCTTGATTTAATTCTTTTAACTTTTTATAAACTCATGCTATTTTTCCAAGTAGGTAGTTTTTAATGCATTTCTACCTCTTTTTTTTTTTTTTAAATCTTGCAGTGTCTTTCCTGGTCTAGAAAGCTCTTCTTGTGTCATTACATAAGTTGGAGACATTTCTCTTTTTTGTCTTTAGTGTAAAAATGGATAGTATGAAATTGGGCTGATTTTTAGTCAACACCAGTTTTTTTCTCTACAAGAATGTGTTTCGGTATGAGTTCTTTGTTCAATGAAAAATGTTTTTACCAGACTATATTTAGATTTATTTTAAATAACTGTGTTTAGAACATTAGAAATCCCTTTGATCCACAAATGATTCTTTTAAAATTAAAAATAATTCTTCTGTTTTGTGTTCTTTGGTTCTGTTAGTTTTGCTACATTTCAGGTTTGGGCATTTATTTCCCTGGATCTCAATGCTTCTGGTTTGGATTCTATTTCTCTACTGTCTCTTGTCTCCCTCCTGAGTCCTTGCCGTTGCTGGCTCTGTTTCCTTCACGATGCCCTTGGAGGAGGCTTCTCATTAAACATTCTGTCTTCTCTTGGTTTATTCCAGTATGGACTTTAATGCTAGGATTAGAAATTTTGCTTCATTTACAATCCTTCCTTCCTTAACAACCTACTCCTCCTTTAAGCGTAGCTTATTTTTCCATCTTTTCCTGTAGCTTTCCATCCTAGCATGGTTTTCTGCTTTCAGTTCTTTGTAACAGTTTCATAGAAAACAGGGACTCAGAGTTATTTTGAAGATGTTGGGAACTACTGTGTATATTGTTCTAATTGTGATCATGTTCTCTGGATTACTCTATAAGCAACTGAAATCCCTGTTTGTAAAATGTTGAAATTCTTCCTAAATCTTTTTCAGCTGAATGCTCTTTGCTAGCAGGGACTACATTTCCCAGGATTCAGTGACACATTGCCTGTCTCCTTTCTTTTCTACTGCCTGCCTTATAGCCCTCTGGGAATGGTTTTCATTGCATGGATTCAGAACAGTTTCTGAAAATATGTGTTAGGGAACACTAGTTTTTCAGTGTGTGTTTAGGTGTTAAGTGAAAAATAAATGTGCCATGTATTCAGATGCATTTAAGAAACATTGAATGAAGCAAAACCGTAACAGGACTCTCTAATGAAGAGCTCTGCAGCTGCCTGAGATGGAGACAGGTGATATGTAATATGCATCTTGTATGTGTGATACTCTGCAGGACAAATTTGAGATTTTTTGCTGTTATAGATCTAGAGAGATACACAAAATTATCTGGCTTCCCGAGGAATAGGAAGTGCACAGTAGGATAAATGATGTACACTATTCAATTTTGCGTAAATCCTGGGCCTCAGATCTCAAGAATGTACAAAGAAGGAATGAATGGTGTGAGAAAACCCTGCTGTAGTGTATCAGAGTGTAAGGCTGTCCTGTCCTTTGGAAAAAGGCACAGTTAGTCTGATGATCAAATTTTTTGATGCAGAGAAAATTTTCTAGCACTTATAATGGGATGCCTATCAGTATGTTCTACATCTTTTATTTTTTTATCGTTTAGGTGTCTCTGTAAACATTTTAGCTAGAAGTTGGGAGGGGAATGAGTCATTTGCCACTTTAAACAAGAGACCTATGTAAATAATGTGAGAGGTTGGCAAATAATCCATATCGAATTTGCTCTCTCTATTTGGACCAGAAGAGCAATCACTTGGAAGGATGCCAGCTTCACATTTCTCCACGAGGGCTGACCCCAGGAGCCTGTCCGTGTTTTCTTATGATTACAACAGACAAATACAGACTCTTATCTCTGGTCAGTTGCCTTTCCCAGGTTCTGGCTCTGGTGGCTCTGTGGTGAGAATTGGTTGCACCCTGGCTTTGGTTTAGAAGCCAAACTTTGAACTTGGCACTATTTAACCCCCATACAAGGCAAGTGGCGAGAAACAATACTTTTGGTAGATGATCTGAAAGCTATTTGTGTTGTTTGTATTGCTCTAACAAATTCCTTCAGGTCAGATACTGTATGAGAAAAAGAGATTTATTCTGCTCATGGTTTTGGAAGCTGGGCAGTTTGAGAGTCTGGCACTAGAACCTGCTTTGTTTACAGTGACAGCACATGGCGGGAACATATGCCACAGAGGGCAGTGGACAGGAACACAGGAATGCAAGAAGGCATGTGAGAGAGAGACATAGGGAGGTGCTAGGATTGTTTCCTGTATTCGTCCATATTTGCAGTACACAGTGATTACGCTCATTGGGAGGGAGCAGATACATGTACGTAACACCTCTTGATTCTTTTCCTTCCCTTCCTCCATTGCCCACTACTGTCTCCTGACCCTTTCTGTTTTGCAAAAGATCCAGCTTCCCCATTTCCAGAATTGCTCTTTAACAAGCCCTTCTTATAACCAACCCTGGGAACAAGAACTCAGTCCTCAGACAGAAGCAGTCATTCTTCTGGCTCCTCACAACACTGTTACTGGGGAATCAAATCTCCGCATGAGTTTTGGTGAGAGCAGAGTGCGTCAAAACCATGGCATTATTCAGCCCATCAATCCTTTGGACATTAATGCTGATGATCAGGTCAAGCTGGGCAGCTAGTGAGTATCCTCTGGTGAGAATCGCTTTCCTCCTGGGACACCCGTTTCAGCAAATGTTTCTGGCGTGATGTCACTGGCTGTCATGAGGGACATGATGAGAGACGTGTTGATGAAACTCATTACTGTCTTTATGGTGAGCCTGATCCCTGAAACATTCACTGCCTGGCACATATTTTTCTCCAAGCACAGAGATTCGGTCTCGGGAATGGAAATAGCGATGCTTGTTTTCTTGCTGTGATGTTATAAATCATATCAATGATTAGGTTGCTGATCATATTAAGGAACTAAAATGATGGGTGACAAAGTTGATATTTAAATCATGATGGCAGGCTGGGTTCAGGCTAACCAAATAACCTCAGCAGGGGAAAATCTGCAGCCTTCATTTGGGTAAAAACAATTCACCGGAACACCTGTTCTGACAGAGAGATTAATTCGGCTTTTCCAAAAGTGCCTTCTGAGCCGCACCACTGCACGGAGATGCTTCCCGGAGGAGGGGCCCTGGGGAGCACTCAAGATGGGAAGCACTCCTGCTAAATCTACCTCACCCTGACTCTCAGCGCACATTAGCATATTAAAGGTCTGGAGTGAGGAAATCAGTTTCGTTTTCGTTGTATCTGTTATTTCTTCCCAAGTTCGTTTGCATCAGGGCTTTTGCTCCTCTTGTTGCTCCCAGTACCACCTAGTACTTTCCAAACACTGCTCTGAGGCATTCACGTTAGGAAAAGCCAAGTTAAATTGCACATAATCCCAACCTGTCTGTAATACTAGCACTCTGTGAGGCTGAGGCAAGAGGACTGCAAGTAGAAACGCAACTTGGGCAGTTTAGTGATACCCTCAAATTTCTCAAAATTTTACAATTATAATAAAAGATGGCTGATGGTATAGCTCAATATGAGAGCCCTGGGCCCAATCTCCAGTATTAAAGGAAAAAAAAAGTTCCAGATTAAATTGTTCCACCCAAACCGATGAGTCTCCTTTCCTGTGTGGCTTGACTTCCTCTGTAGTAACACTTTTATTTTTCCATATGCTATTTGTGTCTGCCCAGAACTTTGTTTTCTCGGCGATGGTTGTCATCACTGCCATTTGCAGCACATGTAGTAGGTGCTGCCCCTTGTCCAGGTCCAAATCAGTGAGGCTGTGGGGTGCTTGCTGGATTTCGAGGTTGGATGATGTCACTCCAAGAGCAGGACTTTGTTCCTCGAAGTTTCTCCACCATCTCCAAGGCTACTGTGGATAAAGTTATGAGTAAGACTTTGCCTTTGTCTCCCAGTGCTTAAAATGGAGAGTGGGGTCAGACAAGAGAAGACACTGGGGTACTGGTGTATTATCAGAGCCAGAAAGACAGCACGAAGAGAGGGTGATGGGTCCGGGTGCAGCCTGGCTCAGGGGAGCCCACCTGTGCTGAGGATGGCGCGCAGGCAACGGACCCAGGCAGAGGACACGGAGCCAAGTCCCCTGGGCGCCTGGTGCTAAGGTGCTTCTGAAATATTCCTGCATCAGTGGGCGTCCTGTGGCTGGATCTTGGACCCTGTTGGGAGGGGAAGACAACAGGTGGCCTGCAGAGGCCACTAGTGTCTATTGCAGTGCAGAGCTCCTGAGAGGGGGTCACCTCTCTACTCCTGGCAACAAACACCTGAGCTGGGGCCCACAGGTGGCACTTGCCAGACAGATGTTTGACCTTGAAACAGCTGCTAGGAGGAGGGTGGTGCAAGGGTGTGGCGGAGCTCAGAGTTGGGGGGGGGCTTGACATCCGGAGGCATCTCGCTCCTCTGTGCTGTTTCCCATCATCCTCCTTGCCATCTTCCTGGGGCACAAGTGTGTCTGTTGCCATCTGCCTCTCTCCCTGGTGCCTCTCACACTTGAGTGTTTTTTTTTAAACTTATTTTTTGTTTATTTTTTGAGACTGGATCTTACCATGTAGTTTAAGCTGGTCTTGAACTCACTATGTAGCCCCTGGTTGGCCTCAACCTCACCATGATCTTCCTGCCTCAGCCTACTCAGTGTGGGTTTTGCAGGTGTGCACCACCACACCTGGCTGGGGTGGTTTTGTTGGAAGAGGACTCAGTGTCAGGGTCCTTATGGCCCTCTCCCTACAGAACTCTGGGGATCATCGCCATCTTTCCTTTGCGGCACCAGGAGTGACAGGCTTCACTCCAGACCCTGCCTTTCGGCTCTGAGCTGTCTTAGTCCTGTGATAGGACTGCATTTGTCACTTTGTGTAGCCGGCGTGGCTTGGAAGGCAGAGAGACCCAGTGTTCCGAGGGCTTCAGTATCTCTCCTTGCCAGCTGGATGCCACATAGCCTACCCAGCACCATGCTACAGGACAAATCATCCCTGCGAGAAGGAAGATTCTGGCTCCCATCATCCGATGGCTTCTTAGGAAATACAGCCAGGGGAAAAATCATTTTTAAAATATTGAAAGGCACCCTGCCAGGGCTCCCTCCACTGGTGGAAATATCAATATAAGATTTATTTGAGGCCCTGAATTCTGTGGCATCACCAGAGACAGGGACAGCACACAACACAGCCCTCATTTCAGAGCTGACAGAGCTGACAGCGATGACTTGCCCCTTTCTGTAGCTCAGGGGCTGCGCAGGGTGCTTTCATGTGCAGACAGCTCTCCGCAGCGCTAGTGGTTGGGGAGTGGAGAGGCCCAGGCTGTGGAAGAGGTTAGGGGGCTATGCTTCATGGTTTGGTGATCAGGGAACAGAACTTCAGCCTTGGCCCAGCTTCTAGAAGCCAACTTGGGGGCATACCCTGGACCCCTGCTCCTCCTGCTGAAGGCCCTGATACCCTGCCCAGGCCTCAGGACTCAGCTGCTCCCCTGTACCCCGCCTCAGGCCTCCCACTGTGACCCCTGAACATGTGCCCAGGGGCCTGGCTTTGTTTCTTTCCTGAGCCCTATGGTTAGCTTTTCATCCCCATCTGTTGTTTTATAATCTCTTCTTTGAACTCCGGTATCTCTTAGATTTCCTTTTCCTTCGAGAGACCGTGTTATCTGTAACTTCTTTGAGGCTGGGGAAAATATTTGTCTGAGCTCTTAATCTTTTTTTTTCCTCCCGAAAAGATAATTCCCTGTCATGGAGTTGATGTTTTCTGATGTTCCTTTCTTCCTCAGGCCAGCTTCTCCCTCTCCCATCAGTTTTAGAGGAAATTCTGCCCACATATGTCCCCTTTCTGATTGTCACCATCTTTGAAGAGTGCTGGCTTCCTTTTGGAGAAAGTATGGAACAGTGTGAGGGTGGGGTGAGGCCCTCAGCTCCGGAGTGAACCAGCAATACTCTCTTACCAAGTCTGCAATGCACTTCGGCCCTGGGCATGTATCTCCCCTTACTTTCAGGACTGATTTTAGGAAATTCTCATGGGATCCACCTTCTGCATACCATGACCTGGGCTCGGCTTGTAGCTCCCTTGCTGCAGCTGCTCTGTGGACTGGTCTTGTGCCTGGGGTGTGCCTGGAGACCACAACCTCTGTCCCTTCAGTCCCCTCCTGTGGCTGGGGGCTGAGCTGGCCTCTTTAGGGACATCACTCATTTGTTCCTGCAACATTCTCATCTGAGGACATCTGTGACTGCTGTATCACTTGGGTTCCGTGGGCAGGAGTACTTGTTCCCTCACCGTGGGAAAAGATCTCTCATCTGGAAGGTAGCCATGGCCAAAGAATTGGATGACAAGATGGACACCCACGCTGGATGCATATACCCCATTCTGTGACTCTGCATGCTCACCCCTGGAGCAGCCTGGCAGCCATTCCCATGTCCCCCACTGAGGCTGGAAGACTGGGGACTCAAAGGCCTGGCCACCCACAGGGCTTGCTTCAGCCCAATAACCCAGCATATCCTGGTCCCTCCATGCTGATGGACCTTCTTTAGCCTCACTTTAGCCTCACTTTAGCCCCACTTTAGCCTCATCCGGTCTCATCTGCTGCTACCACCCTTGCCCCACCAGGGTGTCCCTGCCACTGTCATCCCTTTGGGCCACTCCTGAGTTGCCCTGGTGACCTATCTGTCCTGTGCTCTCCTCAGAGACACAGGCTTTGTTTGCTTCTTGCATGTTCCCCTTTCAAGGCCTAAAATGGCCCCTGAGTACAGAGCCAGGTCCCCTGAGGACAGTTGTCTAGTGACAAACTGCTGGTGCTTGGCAGACTGCGTGTCGTCTCATTTAATTTAATCATTCTTCGGCTCAGTCTGTATTTATTGAGTTGCTGGTGTCTGCCAGTCTTGGAGTGAGGCAGTATGAAATGACAGGACAGAGGGAGGTGCAGCCTTACCCTCCCTCCCACTCCTAAGAGTCTGGTCCTCACCCCTTCCTCGGCATCTCAGACACTCCCTCTGTGTTGTGACAGGGCACAGGGCAGAGATCACAGCCCCACTTCAAGAGGCGAGTGGAGGACAGGACATTGGGACAAAGTTCCATACAAAAGCACACTGGGCTAGGGGAGAGGGAGTGGGCTCCCTGTGGGGCAGGAGCATTAGGACAGGCTGGGCAGCCTCCTCCCTGCCCTGTGCTGCGGCACCCCGGACCTTGAGTCCCTGAGCTTGTGTGGGTCCTGTAGGGGCTGCCCACCCGTGGGCAGCTCTGAAGCCAGCCTGGTTCCTTTCTCTTTGTTCTCAAACCTGTGAGCGCCTGCTGCTTTGTTGTGGTGGGGGACCCCGAGGCTGTGGCTAGCGGGGTGGCAGCAGAGACCTGCTCTGTCCCTGACAGGGCTGTTCGGTCCCAGTAACCACACACTGGCCCTGGTGCTGAGCTGTGAGATTGTGAAGCCCACCTTTCATCCTCAGAAAGGATCTTTGTTCTGTGCCCCCATTTTGTATAAACTGAAAGGGGGAGATGCAGCTCTGGACCCCCACTCCCAGTGCTGCCTGGACCCTGTGGCAGCCCCAGCATCTCCCTAGGCCTCAAGGCTGCTCCCAGGTTGCACGGGGAATTGCCAGCTTCTGTAGGGGTCTGGGCTCCCGCGCCAGCTCAGCAGTTCCTGCTTATGCCTCAGAGTCCTGGAATTCGAAAATAGATCATAAATAGACATGTGCATGACCTAAATCCAAGCAGCCTGGGACACCTTAGGGGAAGATGGAACTTATTTATTTATATTTATTTATTTATTTATGTATTTATGCCCTGTCTCATTCCAGAAAAGGATTAGTGGAAGCTTATCCTTGTGCACAAATACTTCATGTATAACTGGAGAACACCCCGCCCCCCCCCTTACTAATCAAGAAATGGGAAATCAGGGCAAAGAGAAAATGAGGGCAGGGACGCTGAGTGGAGTGGTGGGAAGATTTGCATGCACGATGTCCAAGCCTGTGCTTCTGTCCCCTTGCCATGCCGTGCGTCCTCCTGTGCAGTCTGGCTTCCCGGGCCAGTTCTGACTCAGGCTGAAGTCTCCAGCAGCAGAAAGCACCCCGGCTGGTGCACTTTGGTACCTGGCCACTCTGCCAGGGACGCTGTCCCTTGCTGCAGGCCAACTCCTCCTGTGCCTGCGTGTCCCCTGCTAGAACCAGGGAAGAGGAAAACATGAACCATCATAGTGTTCAGCTCTGTGAAGGCCAAAGTAAATCAGGGACCCCGGAAAGATGAGCCTCCCCACACACTCGGGCCTGCAGAAGTCTGTAGTGGGGCCCTGGCAGGAAGAACTGTGTTTGCCTTTTGCTACAGGATAAAGTCACACGATCGATCAAAGCAGTCTTCACTGACCCCCACCCCACCCATGGCCGCTCACAGTGCTGGGTGCCACACACAGGGCAACAGGCACACAGACGCCTCCCTGCTTCCTCCGCATTCCCATTCTTCAAGGGAGACAGGCCAGGCTGGACACAGTGGTTCGAAGCAGTGACTTGAGCTGCGCATGAAGACAGGCCCTGATAGAGAGGAAGCGGGGCTGTGCTGGTGGCAGAAGAGTATTGTGTAGTAGTCTGCAGAGTTTTGTCAGAGGAGGAATGTGCAGATGGAAACCTGCATGTTGAGAAGAGGAAGTCACACGAAGAGGTGGGGGATGTGCTCCAGGCAGAGGGAAGAACAGGCAAAGGTACTCTCGATGTGAGAGCCAGCTGTGGGATTTCATGGTATAGAGGACCTGGGACAGCTTCCTACGCTCTTCAGGGCAGACTTCGGTTTTCAGAGAGAGCATTGGGGCAACTGGGAAGGGTGTGACGTGAAGAGAGGCTGCTTGCAGGCCCTGTCTCTTGGGAGGTAGGGTCACAGCCTTTTCCCACACACAGTGATCGTTCTGAGGTTCACCATCCTCAAAACACATGGCCCAGGCCAGGCTGGTTGGGTGTGACAGGCAGGCTCGCCTTCAGATGTGTGACAGTGTGAGCTTGGTGCCATGACACACCCAGAGGACAGAAACCAAAGGGCGGACCTTTGAGTCTGAAGAAAATAAGCCCAGTGGCAACTTCAGGAAAGCGTTGCCAGTGGATCCAATGTTTCTTGGTGTGAAGAACAGAGAAGGTCCTCTGGCAACACACAGCAAGCTGTACAGGTCCCACATCCAACCTTGGGGTGCCAGAAATCACTGAAATGGGGTCCTGGGCAGGAGTGGAGCCACAGAGGCTTCAAAGCATTTTTCTTTCTGGACATGCATGGAAGAAGACCACATTGCCAGGGGTAGTAAAAGCTTGCTACATTCAAGCATCCCTGTGCTTTTCAAATGGCCAGAGAGACCGGGAAACTTCTTGGTGGCTGTCCACCACCCTCCTCTTTCCTGACTTATTGGCCCCTGCTTCCCTCCTCTCTGTCAGGCACTGCTGGGAGGCCCTACCAGGATCTTTTGCATCTGCAGCCTAGGCCACCATCCACAAGCAAAGTTTCCCCACTGAGAAGGAGTAAATCCAGAAAGTAAAAGGCTAGCAAGCTTCTAGGCAGTCAGTAAGTCCTGATTTTTTTTTAATTCATTCATCAGCTCTTAATTGGTGTCTGCTGTATGTCAGACATTCCGCTAAGGGGTAATTAAAAGGCAAAATAACTTCTGTTTTTTTTTTTTTTTTTCCCATGAAGTTTATAGTCTCAGAGGTATGACTGATGAGCAAGCAGGCACTCATGATGTGAGAAGCATTTTGCAAGAGTCACAGGAGTAAGAGCAGAGGGCATAACCAGGGCTGCACACGGGAGTGATTTGAAGAGAATTCTGTGAGTTGTAGAGGATCTTTCAGGACCAGGGACAGAAAGTCCTGCATAGGAAGCAACTTTGCAGAACTGCTGGCCGTGATGTCAAAGAGGCAGAGCAGCAGAGAAGACCTGGGGGAAGGGAATAAGCAGAAGACCCCCACATTCAAACTGCAGGTCCAGCCCATGGGCAGTGCACTGGGCTGGGCATAGCTTGGCTCCACCATGTTGCATACTGATGGGTGACCTGGAGATGCTGGGTATCACAGAAAGGGAAAGAGGCAAGAGATACCCCTGATGCCAGCTCTTGGTAATTCCACCCCTAGATTCCAAATAGAGCTCCGGGTCCTGTAGGAAGGATGAATGGAAGGGAGGAGGCTCAGAATTGGGAGTTCAATTCAGTTGTGGGGACCCCTGGGCCATGACCAGGCTCAGGCTGGTGGCCCATGGAGATGACTATGGATGGCCTGAGGTGGATAGCGAACTAGGGTGCAATGCAAGTAGCTAACGTAGCTGGAGTCTAAGATCAGTACTGTGAGGGTGGGAGCCCCAGCAGGCCAGGCTGGACAGGGACCTGGAGTGGCCAGGCCAGCGTAGGGAGCAGGCACACTTTCCACACTCTCCTTGCTTGCCAGGCCTCTCATTCTGGACATGCTGTGGTGTCTGTGATGGCACCACAGCCTCACATGAACGGGAACAGCCCCTCCACCTACCAGTGCGTCCTTGGCAGATGCAGTGCCAGCAGACATGCTGGGTACCAAGAGGAGGGACGCAGGAGGGGCCTGCTCTACCATGAGGCACAGGCCTTGTCCCACTGGGCCACTGGGGAGGCCTAGCCTTGGCACTGCCCCTCGTGTGAGCACGGCAGGCAGGTGAGAGACCCCATGCCCTAATGGCTGGTTCCCTTTCAGGTTGAAAGCTTTCCCCTCCCCTCACCCTGCTCTGCCCCTGCCCTTTGCAGCCTGGGCCCTGGGAGGCCATAGTGACATCCAATGCACGCAGCAGCGGGTCCCTCGCCTCCTGCACAAATCTCCTTCTGATCAGCTGGGTCCTGGTGGGGGTGGGCCATGTTAATCTAATCGGCCCTTTTCCCCCCTCTATAATTACTGTAATCTATAACAATAATTATAGCCCATTTTATTTTAGTGCCACTTAACTAAATGTGGATGTGCACCACTGAGACTGTCAATAGAAATGAGCCCCTGGGTAAGGTGGCAGGGTGGGGAGGGCTCCGACCCAGTCCAAAGCCTCAGACAGCTCCTTGTGCACCTTTGCTGTCCCTCCCTGCCCTGGGGCACCCCAGCGTCCCCTGGAGTCCAGTATGCCTGCAGGTGGGTGGGCCCCTACGCTATTGGGAAAGGTAAGGGGCTGTCACCTCCACTCTGGAATTCAGTGACTCCCTTGGGGAGGGGCATCTGGAACCCCAGAACCAGAGCAGAAGATGGTGACCCTCTCAGGGCCAGCTCCTGCCACCTCAGGGTAGGTGTAAAGCCCATCAGGAACAGGATGACATCGCCTGCTCCCAGCTTCTCAAATGCCACATGTGGTATCTGGCATGTGGTAGGTACCTAACGAGTGTCTGGTGAGTGATGTTGCAGTGACATAAAAAGATACAGTGTCATGTAGGCTAGCCCTTGATTTTATGCAGGTTTTTTTTTTTTTTTTTTGTACCAGAAATTGAACTCAGGACCTTGCACTTGCCAGGCAGGCACTTATGCCACTGAGCTATATCCCCCGGCCCTGACCCTTGAGTTTAAACAGCTTTGTGTCCATGGATCAGGAATTGGAGCCTTTATAAATTAGGAAAGATAATTGCTTATGGGAATAACTTAGGAAAAAAACCATAGCATAATGTAACTGGGCCTGGGGTTGTGTGTGTGTCTATGTGCATGTGGTGTGTTGTGCATGTGTGTGTGTATGGCTGTGAGTGAACATGCATGTGTGTGTGTGTGTGTGTGTGTGTGTATCTGTACTCTTCTTGTAATGCTATGCCCTGCACTGAGTGACTGCTTCCGAAGCAACACTGGTTGACAATATCCCATTGGTAGGTAAGGAAGGGCACTGAGGACCCGAGGCCCCCTGGTCATCATGTGGCCAGGCTGAGAAGTGTCACGTGTCACATCTCACTGAGGAGATCTCAGTTGCATGGCCACATGGAAGTAGAAGTAAGGCTGGAAATGCAGTCCAAGCATGGGGTGGGGGGAAAGGAGAAGACCCTAGCCAGCTAAAACACTTGGTTGCAGTTCAGCCCAGTGGTCACTGAGTAGTGCTGTCCCCTTCTGATTTCACCCCATCCTTAATGCAAACCTGCTGGGTCCTGTCCAGCTCTGATCCAGTCCCAAGCTCAGACCCCATCAGCTCATGATGGGCCTCAAGGTGCTGCCATCTGTATTGACTAAAATAGGTGATCAGTACCTTTGGTTGCCTCCAGCAGTCCTACCACACTCCCCACAAACTGCCCCATGCGTGGTCCTAGAACTGGGACAGGACAGACGCAGTGGGCAGGAGAAAGAAGAAAGACAGGGGCTTGTATTCATTCTGCATGATGCCAGCTCCCCGAAGGGCTCACAGTTCTGCTGGCCACTGGACCAGGTTCTGCTTGCTGGGGGAGACTTCCTTGGCCCATGTCCTCTGTGTCCCCTGGTCCTCTCTTTGGAGGTCTGTTAACCTTCATGGACTCATGTGAGGTAGGCATGCATGTTCATGGACCTGGAGGTTAACACACAGTCAGAGCTTCACACACACACACACACACACACACTCTCTCTCTCTCTCTCTCTCTCTCTCTCACACACACACACACACACACACACACACACGCAGATGACTGTGGACTCCACTGTTGAGATACGAGTAAAAAATTCTTTAAATTATTTTCCCACATACTTTAAACATCTTGAGCAGGGAGATTCCTAATCTAACAATCCTCTAAAATATTTCTTCCAAGACAATGTCCACATCTCTACTTTGTTAAAATTTATGTTGTTTTCTTTGCTAGAAATGCCCTAGTTCTTTTCTTATCTGTAGCAGATTTTTCTGCAAGTTCGATGTGTTAGAGAGCAGGAACATCATAAACTGCCACCCAGGAAAGCACTGGAAGTTGATCATCCCATACTCTTTTCTTGGCCTTTTTTTTTTTTTTTTTTTGGTACCAGAAATCGAACTCAGGACCTTGTGCTTACCAAATAGGTGCTTGTGCTGCTGAGCTGTAACCCCGGTTCCCCATACTCTTTTTTGGGGAGGGCTCCCTGCCCCCTGCAATTTTGGAGGCATCTCTGCCCCTGAACTGACCACCGGTCACACAGCCTGTGACATTCTGGGCATGGTCACCCTGTTTTGAGGACTGCTTTTCCCTGGGTGCCCTTGGGAGGTTGTACTTGAGTGCAAGAAGCATCTGAGGACAGTGGCTTTATGCTTTTTCTGAGTGAAGTGATTCTGGCCACGCTAGATGAAAAGAACCACTGGTTCAGCCCTCATTGCTATTTGTCTGTGCTTATGTGAGACTCTCAGCCCTCTGCAAAGGTGACCCCTGTCCCCACTGTGCTCACCCTGTGACACAAGGGGCTGTGTTCCCAGGAGGACCTTTACCCAAGTTTGTCATCTCTACGCTGGCTCTGATTTCTGATGGAGCCTTGGAGTTCTGTTCCGCCTGGAAGCCCTCAGATCCGCCCTCTGTGATGCCCTCACCGCCAAGCCCTGCCTCCTCGCTCAGCCAAATGGGTCTGAGCACCGCACCTGGCCACATCTTGGGCCGGACCTGGGTAGTGCTTGGCTGCTTCCCTGCGTGGATGCTGCCAATGATGCGATTGCCGTCTTGGTTTCAGAGTCTGGGTTTGTGACCCCCAGGAAACAAGTGTCTGCTGATGACAGCACTCAAGCAGCCGTGGTTCCCGAGGGACTTGTTTATGTGTCCCTGTGAATGTGTGCATGTGACCAGCAGCATCTCTCTGCTCCTGTCTGCTCTGACTTCTAGAAGGTGAATCGGGAAACTGAGACCCATCTGTGTGAGACATGGAGGTAGATCATCTTTGTGGCTATTCCTAGTTCTATTCTGGCCCCGGTTTCTTGCTGTCCTATTTCCCCTTTTGACCTTATGTCCGTGTATGCTGTCGCATTGCAACAGAGTTTGGGAACTGCCCACAGTATCTCCTGGAAGATGGTTTAGGAATGCAATACCCTGACTTAAACACAAATGTCTTCCAGAATGGCCCCTGAGGCCAGTGTGACCAAGTCACCCATGACCTGCCTACCTCCACTACAGCCGCCCTGGCCTCCTTGCTTCCCCTTATACCTCCTGGTATGTGTCTGCCTCAGGGCCTCTGCACCTGCTGAACACAATGCCTGGAATGCTCTTCAGCCCAATATTCATTTGACTCAGTTTTTTTGTTCATTCTGCTTGAAATTTCAATCCTCTAACAATCCTTATTACCAAGCTGGACACCCGGTGGTGATAGCGTGGCTCCAGTCCTCTGCCTGAGCATCAGGGGAGCCAGTGCAGCCTTGATGTTGCGATTGGGAAGCTGACAACCTGGAGACTCAGGAGGAGCTGATGTTTCAGTTTGGGATGAAGGCAGGAAAAAGCCAGTGCCTCAGCATGGAGGAACTCTCTCTTTTGGGGGAGAGTCAGTTTTCTGGTTCTCTGTAGGCCTTCAGCTGACTGGATGAGGCCCCCTCATGTGTGGACGGCCGTCTACTTTGCTCAGTGTGCTGACTTGCATGGTAAACGGATGCAGAAACATTTTGTAGGAACATGCAAGATAATGTTTGACTAAGTAGCTGACCAGCTGGTGGCCCAGCCAAGTTCACACATCAAGTTTATACGTAACGTGCTCTTTATTTTGACTTGCATTGCTCACTGTCTGTCTGCTTCTATGAGACTGCAGACAACAGGAAAGCAGTGACTTTGGTTGTTTTGTGGACTGCTGGGTCCTCAAGGGTTAGAACAGGGACTTGCAGGCCCTACATATATTTGTCAAATGAGTGAAGAAACTGTGGTCAGGCTACCAATAGATGGTTACACTGTCCGCCCCTTGGAGACCTTGTAAGAGGCATCGATTATTAACATCCCCAGCATTTCCTTGGCACAAGGCTATGATGTGGATTCAGACTCCTGTGGGCTGTGTATGTGTGTGTGTATGTGTATGTGTTCACATGCTTGCATTTCTGGTTTGAGGGTTAATTGTTAAGTGCTGTAATTAGTATTGTTACTGTCATCGTCATTTTGTGCTAACACTCGGAGCTCCCTGACCCAGCTGGCTTTTCAACTTATGAATGTTAGGAGATTCTTATGAGGACATTAATTTGGATTTATTATCATTAAACTTTTAACTTATGCTTTTAGGAAGATTAATTTTGAGACAAAAGACTAACAAAAGTAGGTCAAACAAATGTTAAATGCTTGAGAATTTCTGGCCTCCTATATAACCAGCAAGCTCTGTAAGACCTTTTCAGGGCCTACTAATTAAAATCATTGCTTCATAGGTGAGACATTTCTGAGTTCAAATCCAAACTCAGCCAGTTATCAGCTTCTGCCCTTGAACTAGATTTTGTTTTAGTGTGCAATAAAGCTCTTTGCTGGAAATTGGAGACAATGATATTTATTTCACAGGCTTCTAAATATGATGCTTTCTGTAAAATACATAACACAAGCCCAGGCATGTAGTAGATATTCATTAAAAACAAGTTTTACTCAAGTTAAAGTGATGAATTCACAGTTCCTGAGCCAAGTAGGAAAATTTGTCCCTTGGTGACCAACCAGCTATTAACTACTATGCAGAAATTTTGTACTGTTTTTTTTTTTTTTTATTTTTTTATTTTTGAGAGAGGGTCTTGCTACTTAGTTGAGGCTGACTTTGAACTTACTATATAATCTATGCTGACCTTAACCTCACAGCAGACCTCCTGCTTCAGCCTCCTAAGTGGTGGGATTACAGGCATGGACCACCACACCCAGATTCTACCCAGAATTGCACCAGCATTTTATCATTAGAGCTATACATTCACAGCTGGCCAAGTAGTACTAGGTTTTAGCTTATGTGATCAGTAATGTCATATTTTACCAAAGTAAAGTTTATTCATTTACCAGAGACACACTGTAAAATATAACCATGTGGATTTCAGAGGACAAAGGATTAATTTCTGGTAGTATCAATAGTGCTCCTGTGTCAGGACTGGAACATACAGAGGTGTCTCAGTGTTTGAAGGGACACATTCTTCTGCAAATGATATTATGACTCAAGAGTCCCAGGGAATTAGCTTTGGTTTCTTTCAAGTACAGGAAAAATTATCCTTGATTTGATATCGATTTTTTAAAAATTGGGTTCTGCTGCCTTCCACTCAATCCAAAAGCAGAGACTCAAATGCAGGGGCTTCGATCCTGCTCGCAGCACTTCCTGGACCCACATTCTGGGTGAGCATCCAGGATGAACCCCGAAAGCTGCTCAGGCTTTGGAGGGAGCTCCTGGGACACAGGGCGGGGTCATTCACTCCGGGCACTGCTGAGTCCTGAGTCCCAGCTGCTGGTGGCCCTGGTTCTGGTCCATCTGGGCTGCAGGCCCACAACAGCCAGGCACTGAGCTGACAGGCGCCAGGACCTGAGGTTCACTGGGCCTGGGGATCGGCCTGCAAAGACACGGGTCACAGGCAGGTGCTGTCCCTGTGCGAGAGAGGGGAAAGCAGCAGCGAGTCTAGACCATGGGCTGAGGGTTGCAATGCAGCGGGGAGCTAGCTGTGGTGACCGGGCTGCTGTCCTGCTTGCATTTGCAATGCAGCGAGAAGTGAGGTCCTGCTTCCAGCTTCCCACAAGTCCTTTTGTGGGACCCTCATTCTCCCCACAGAGCCCCGCGATGGTGATGGTATCTGAGTAACATAGAATGAGGGTGTCGCAGTGATGGACATAGTCTTCCTCCTGCAAACAAATCTGGAACTACATGAAGAAACAAAGCTTATTCCCCCATTCCCAAAAGTCCCTTCTTTCCTGTTTAGCAAATTCCCTCTGAGGGCTGGGCTGGGTGTGTGGCTGGGTCCAAGATGTCCTTCCAGCCTTGATGCGTGGTGAAGTGACTGCTTTGCTCCTGTTGTTTCACGGAGCCGCAACCTGATTCTGCCCAGACCTGTATCCTGGGGTGGCTGCACCGTGTCCATGTTCCCTTATCCCATTCCCCTAGGTGTGCAGCTGACCAAGCCCCCTGACCAAGACCTCTCCCTGAATCAGGTGCCTGATGGAAGCCCTCATGACTCAGCACTTTTCCCTTCCACTCCATCTAGCCAGCGTCTGCTGGGTGAGATTATGAGGTGTCACTGGCCGTTTGCTCAGAGGCACTGATGGGAGAACAGCTGGGAGGGGCAGTTAGGACCTGTTTAGAATGATGCACTTAATCCCATCACTTCTCAGCTCATTGACTGGATAGCACTGTTAGTCTGACCAGTCTGTCAAGGACCCAGCCAGTTATCACTATAACAGACAAGCCTGGACTGGGCAGAAAGAGTGGCAGCCAGGCTGTCCCACATGATATGCAGGGGAGCGGCCACTCCTTGGGTCTCTGTCCCAATTCACCTAGGCAAAGGGCTGTCTGCTGTGGGTGCATAGCAGGTGCTCCATGGACATCTGCTGTGGAGCCCATGGTGGGGACAGCTGAGCTGCCCCTCTCAGGAACAGTGAAGCAGCAAATGGAGAGAGAGCCTTCTTTCCATTGGCTGTGTTTCTGTGTTTGTTTGGAGCCTCCACAGAGGGAGAAATACCTGCAGATTCCACAGGGCTTCTCTGGGCCTAGCTCTAGGCTCCATGTTCCTCCCTGGAAGAGCAGCCGAGTCCTTTCACACGGCTCTTTTCCAACAGGCACTTGTTCCATAAACAGAAGGAGAAAAGAAAGGTGTTGTATTTGGTTAAAAACGTGTTGAAAAATGACAACTAAAACCCTCTCTAGAGAAGTTCTCCATTTAAATGGTGCAGATGCTTTCTTCTTTTCTGCCTTTTCTAAATCTGGCTGTTTCCTGAGGGCATTGTCTCTGTCACACTGTCTTTCCCAGTTAATATCTGTCAGACCCCCGCTTGGAAGGACTTCTACTGACTTCATCTCTTGTGCAGAATTTACACATCTCTGAGTCTTTTTCCTGCTGGGAATTCTTGGTTTACTGTGGACTGTAAGTTAAAACTCACATCATCAGCACAACCAGTGTGGCGTGCTTAGCCCCTGCCCTGAAAATGTTACTGATGCCTCCCACCACGCACTGGAAAACAAGCTTGCTTCTGTCAGGGACCCTATGTTGTGTTCATCACTGTACCCCAAGATCTTATGGGGCTAGCAGAGAAGAGAAGCACTGCACAGATTTTTTAAGTGACTGCTATATCCTGCTTGACAACCTGGCCCTGGAGCAACACTGCCAGTTTTCACCCACTGCCATCGCCCCTATACCCCTGCCAGCTCCCTAAGCCACCTGCTCATCTCCATGTCACTCTGTGTCTGCTCCCTGCTCAATATCCCCATGGGGTCTCCTTCCTGCCTCACAGGACCCTGAGCTTCCATGGCTGTCCCAGTGTCCCCGGGGCCCCTTTCACCCCAGCTGACCTCCTCAGAGCTCTTTCTCTCCCTAGCATCCCTGGTCTCCCTGCTTCCTGCTTCCTGCTTCCTGCTTTCCTCTTCCACTTCCTGCCTCTCATATTTTACAGGGGGTGAAACCTCTTCTTCCTGTAGGCCCTGGGGGCACCAGAACCTGGGCTGAAATGCCCAGAATTGGCTTCTTGATTTAGGTGATAGATCATGTGCAGAAGTAGATTTGGAATGTGGATTCCTTCCCTCCCTTGTCAGTTCCCTGTGCTCTCCCTTAGGGACAGATTTGAGTGTCTGATGATGTCTGACATTCTGTCTACCACTGCTGAGTAATGTGGTATTGAGTTACATCAGGGACCCAGGGGTTCAGTGGAGGGTGGGACTCAGCTCTTTAGCAGATAAAAGGCAAGTAAAGTTGGGTGTTCGCTGCTGCAGGAGTCTTGGCTGCTTCCTTCGTTAGGTTATTGCAGATGCAATGAATGTGAAAGGCATAAAATGAAGCAGCATGAAGATGCAGGGTCCTTGTTCTTGCTGAGCGTTAGAATCACTTTGGGGCTCTTAAAAATCCCCATGCTGAGGTGTCCCTGCCCCACTTAAATCATCAGCCTGGGTGGGGCACCGAGCGTCAGCCTACTTTAAAGACTTCCAGGGGTGCCTATCCCTAACCCTGACTCTGACCCTAACCCCAAACCCCAGGCCATGGGCCAATAGGGGTCTGTGGGCTTCCATGCAGCAGGTGACCAAGCAAAGCTTAGTGTGTAGCTAGAGCCGCTCTCCATGGCTCACATCACCCTCTGACCTCACCTCCTGTCAGAGCAGCAGATTAGATTCTCATAGGAGTGCGAATCCTAGTGTGAACTGCATGTGTGAGGGATCTGGGCTGCAAGCTCCTCCTGAGAATTAAATCCCAAAACCAACTTCCCAATCCCCATGGAAAAATTGTCTTTCACAAAACCAGTCTCTGATATTAAAAAGTTTGGGGACTGTTGATGTAGTCCATCAAGTCTGTGGTTTGGTTGATCCAGACAGTGCTACTGCAGTCGCCTTTGACTTAGTGTGTAGCTGAAACACCACCATAGCCTGCCCTCCACATGTCTCTACCCTGTCACCCATGGCTAGTGGGGAGGCCATGCAGGGACAGGTGGACAGGGTGCAAGGGCACAGCTAATGTGTGTGGACTTTGTCAAAACGTGGCTGCCAGCATCTTCCTCACCATCCTTACACACTTTGGCATACTCAGTTCAAACAGCCACTGACCCTGCAGACCAACCTCCTCTTGGCTGGGAGGTGTGTTGATGCTGGGCTCTCAGACAGCCTATAGGACCGTCAGCCCTCCCATCCTTGGGTTCCACATCTGCAGATTCAGCCGACCACTGATGGGAAAAAATTGCATCTGTACTTAACACATACAGGTTTATTTTTCTTGTCATTATTTCCTAAACAATTACACTTTAACAATTATTTACAGAGCATTTACATTCTATTAGGATTTATAAGTCATCTAGAGATATTTAAAACACAGGGGAGGATTGTAGAGATTGCATGAAAATACTAGGCCATTTTATAAAGGAACTTGAGCAGCCTGGCCCCAATGCCCTGTGTGTACCAAGAGACCACTGTATTTGCTAGTTTGCAATGTGAGGTCAGATGTAACAGCTGGAGTCAGGGCTGTGGTCCCAGAGTTGGGAGACAGATACCACCATCCAGAGGTCCTGTTTCCTATGTGTTGTCTCACCTCCCCTGAGTGCTATGCCGTCTCAGCTGAGGTCCCCTGGCTCCCACCTGTCCTCAGCATAGATGGCTGTCAGCTCTATCCCCACCAGACCCTTGCACTGTCTTGTAAATACGTGTGTCTGCATTTCTCCTAAGTGGAGGAAGAGTGTTTCTTATTATGCAGTGGCCCTTTAATGTCTTATCTTCCATCAGTGTCTGTCCCATGTCCTTTGTTGTGCAAATCATGTAATTCATCTAAGCGTCCCTTTTCTCATTTATAAATCGGTTGCCTTGAGAATTAATTTATATTTCTTACTGCATATTGGTAAGTGCTTCTTCTTGGCGCGGCAGCATGGAGAGCAACTTGCTGAATCCTTGTAGGCTTCTCTCCAGGCAGCAAAGGCCTTCTTCATCATCTCCTCTGGCATACAGGGCCAAGGGTTGTTGGTGATTTGGCTGGGAAAGTGGAGGTGGTTAATGAAAAGGCTGGAATAAAACTCCAGGTCTCCTAGTGTGGGGCTTCTACCTAGACCACTTCACTAATGAAGCCAATGACAGAAAATATTTGACTATATTTCTAATCATGGTACTTTTTTCCCCTGAAAATGCTATTTAAAAAAAAAAAAACTCAACTACTTTTAATTGCTTTAATTTTTAATTTATTCAATTATGTAATAAATTTATGATTGAAAAATTACTTGAAGTATTATATAGTAAAAATTCTCATCCACATCCACAAATTGAATAACTCCACTATTTTAATTCTCACTTTTTCTTGCCCTGATTCTTTTTTTTTTACATGCTACTGTACATTCTTTTGTTTGTGTCCTTACAGGTACAATACTTTCCCCTGAATGAGTATTGTATCATACTTACCACTACCAAGCTGATGGACATTTAGGAGTTTCTAATCTTTTATTACTGAAAATATTGTTGAATGTTTAACTTTGACCATATATTAACTCACAATGTGTGAGAGTAACTTTATGATTAATATGTATCTAAAAGTGAACTTGCTGGTTAAGGGGAAGTGTGTGTGTGTGTGTGTGTGTGTGTGTGTGTGTGTGTGTGTGTTTGTGACTTTGCAAAATATTGTCAAGTTGCCCTCAATGGGAATGGAGTTCATTTCTATATATATCAACAATGTATCAGTGCACCGGTTTCCTGGGAGCTTGGTTAACACAGAGCTCTACCAAACTTTGGGATTTTTGCTAATCTGACAGGTGAAAAATGGTACTATAGAAAAATAAAAATTGGTGCTTTTCTTGCCCTTTGTGAGGTTGTGTGTCTTTTCAAATGTCTTAGAGCCATTTGTTTTTCCTTTCCTGTTAACCATATAATTTTTCCAACTTAAAAATTGGGTTGTTGGCCTCTCTCTTTCTTATTGATTTGCAGGAGTTTTACACATCAAGGAGATTACTCTTTGTGTTGTACATTGCCAATATTTTCCTCAGAATATTATCAGACTTTTTGGCTTTTCTTATTATCATCTTCATTTTTCATGACAAGGAAGGTTTTTATTCTCTCCTTTTAGGGGCTCAACTTCAAATTTTGTTTTACATTTTCTTCTTGTATTTTTATAATTTCAATTCAGTCTGTTTTAATTTTTGATCCTTTGGGAATTCATTCCAGTGTATCATGTGTAGTTTTTGAAGAATGTGTTTCACTTACTGTTTTTCCAGGGTGCCCGTTTACCCAGCTTTTGTTACTGACTACATAATTTGCTGTCTTTCTTTGGAATGGCTTCAGGAGAAAAGTCCGCTACTTTTATTCTGTCTTAATGAATTCTAACTTGAGATTTCCTAGGATGGCAATAAAACTTTTCTACCAGGCCTGTTGTTTTTTGCATTTCCTGTTCTTTTTGGGATTACCGTGAATCCCTTACCCCTCAAGCTACCTAACTAAGACTTTTCGGCTAGCCTGTCTTACCAACATGATACTTTTCCCACACAGCAGCAGCATCAAGGCTTGGTGTTCTGAGGTGCTTTTTAGTCCCTGCTCCTAAGTGCCAGCCGGACATAGTAGAGAGCTCTCTGATCCCTCACACTTTGCTCTTTCTGCCAAATGATTCTGCCTCAGGATGGGATTGGTACTGCTAACCTCAATAAATATCACAGGTGGCATGGGTGCTACTTGTGGGTAGAGAGGCATAGAGCCAGTGGGAAACTGTTAGGTATCAAGTGCAGGAAAGGTAAGTGAAGAAACGTCCACTCCTTCCCCCGAATTCTATCTGTTCTCCAATAACCCTTGCAAGTGGTGTGATCAACAACAAGATAAACATTCCAGCTAAAGGAAAGTATCCCAGAAGTTTTGAATCCTGTTTGTCTCTTTATACATTTCTATATAAGGTTTACTTTCCCACTATTAAAAATAAGCATGCTTGTTGTATATTAGCTATTTTTAAACTTATTTTCATTTTTAATGAGTCTGATTCACTAAAGAATTTGAGCCTGCTAGTGAAACAAAAAAAGGGATAAGAAAAAAATGACTGGTGGAAATGGAGCCTAGATAATGAAAGATAAGGAATTAATAAAGCTGGGATAAAGAGCAGGCGATGGTGTGGGAGGAAGATAGGCTCATAGAAGTGTGAATTATATGAGGTTTTATAATTGCTACATTGCTCACAAATGTGGCCACACATTTCCTAGCAGGCAAAGCAAAAAAGGAAATGTTACTTACAGCATTTACAGTAAGACAACTGCACGTGAGAAACCCCACTTCTGATACAGAGTGCTGGGGCATAGTTCTGCCAAAGGCTCAGATTCTCATTATGGAGAAATTCTAGGCCTCCCTGGGATTTGACTGTCACATCTGTGGATTTGATCACAGGAAGCAGGAGGAGTGTAACTATATCCTTACCATATGGAGGAGAAAGCCCTCCTTTCTAGTAGCCTCACAGTCAAGACACATCCAGATTTTGTGAGACACAAAGCATATTCAACTTCAGAGGTTTCTTTAAGAAAAAGAGCATGAAATTGTGAGCAGAAAATGAAGTATGAAAATGAATTTATTTAGTAAGAAAACAAATAATTATAAAATAAAAATGTGAAAAAACTACTAATGACCAAAAACCATATGTGCACACACACATACACAAAACACATTTCCTTGGATGTAGTACTATAACACCTTTTCCCCTACTTTTTTTCCCATTTGACCACTCTTTGATTCTCTCTTCATAGGACAATTCTTTCAAAGTCATTGTTCTACAGAGATAGTAGAAAGATAATTATATCTTTCCCCTGGTATGGTTAATTGAAAGTTTTTTTATTAGTAGTTGTTCAGCACTATTTTATTTAGCTTCTTATGATAGTTGATGTGTTGTCAGTTAAAGACTACCATCAAATTTGGACAGACCTCTCCCAAGTTACTTTTGTATATGAGGAGGGAGGCTTGGCCAGTTTTCCCAGTGGTTGCTTATTTATGTCCAAGCTGTTCCTCCTACTGCCACATACTTCTGGTGTGTAGGGGTTCAGGACATACGCTGCTACAACACCAGCTCTCTTGTGTACCATGGCCAGCAGAGTCATTGTGGGGTGGGAAAGAGAATTCCTGGGCTAATGCCCTGAGACAGCCAACGGTAAGTTAGTATGCATAGAAGTGATTGTTAGAACATGGGAATATCTCCCACTAAACCCAAACCAACCATAGCCAAAACTTAACTTCCTGAAATTAATACCAGCTGCTCCAGCAGTGGTCAACATGGAAGAAAGTATAATGGAAGCAAAGTTGGCTGGAACAGGGGTGTTCATTGACTTCAGTTTACTGCCTGACTTTTGCAGACTTTATAAAGCTGAAGGCACAGGGGAACACATTGCTAGGTCTCTTCCCGAGCAAATGGCAGGGCTAGAACAATGGAAGGTCCCTGAAGCCTTGGGCATCCCCATCAGTTAAACCTCCCTCATGTGCAAGCTCTTTAGGGGCCTCCAAGATTATTTCCAATCCTCCCAGGAGGTTTTTTGTTTGTTTGTTTGTTTGTTTTTTCTCCCAGGACACTTAACATGTAGAATTTAGAGACAGAACAGGTCCTCATTGAGTTATTTTCTTGCTGCATAACCATGGGCTAGTTATTCAACTTCTCTGAGCCTGTTTCATCATCTTGAATTGAGATACCAATAATATAAAGTTCTGAGACTGTTTTGAGGATTGAATGAGATATACAGCAATTGCTTTCTTCAAACATCCTAAGTTCTAGGTAAATACCAGGTACAAAGACACAGTGGGTGACAACCCAAAGCAAAGCAAAGCAAAACAAAACAAAACAAACACACAAACACTTACTATGAATCCTCAAAGAGTCCATCTAAATGCTCACTTGCTTTGCCCTCTTTGGAACAAAGGAAAATCCTTGTTGCATTTATTCTGTGTGTCTGGTGACCCACCATATTTTCAGACAAGTAGGATTTTTGAAATTAAGTTGCCTTGATTTTGCTTTCAGAGTCCTCTTCTCTGTTCCTTGAATCGTGCTTGGGTCCATAGGACAGCTGATGTGGAACGGCTACCAGAGCATGAGCCCAAAGATGGGCATACTGGGGCTGCAGAAGCGCCAGCCTTTTGAGTGAGGTGCGGACTTTGACACAGCATCAGGGAGGAGGGTCTTGAGGCCACAGGTACAATCTTAGTGAAGAGTTAGGAGGAAAGTGTATCTGTGTTCTCAAGGGCTTGGGCAACCCCTGGCCATAGGCTGGATGCTCATCTTCCAGTTTGGCCATCATTTCTTGCTACCTGGAGACCTCAGGGATTCCTTGTATCTGCTGAGATGGGTGGTTTTCTGTGCACTAAGAAGGCTAGCTCTTGGAGGGACAGTTCTCTGTCAGCTCTGTCCTGGGGGGGTCTCATAGGGCTTGTGAATGCTACCAAAAAGTGCCTTGCAGGGCCATTCAAAGACCCCAAACTTATTTAGAGGCCCCATGGCGGGTGGCTTTGTTGCACACACCCCTGCAGAGAAACAGCGCCCATCTGGACTCTTGTTCAATGGACTCTGGATCTGTTATGAAGTGCAGCCATCCTGAGGCCCGGGAAGCTCTCCCTGCACACGTTTCGTCACCTCCGGTCACCTCTCATGGAAAGACCTGCCATTGCAGAGGCCCATGACCCTGTTCCTGCGTGAACCACACTCCTACGGATGGAAAACATTTATTTAATTTTTATTAAGAACTAATGCAGAAGCATCCAGCAGTCTCTAGAGGCCTCCCTCTCTGTGGCCTCCTGTGTAATTTATGTAGTATTTAATCTTCAACTGCAGGCTCACAGAGACCTTGCCTGATTCTCCTCAGTCTCCTCCTCCCTGCCACAGAGATAAAATTATTCCCCGAGTGTCTTAGATCACGAAATGGTACCTTTTGGAAATGAAAAGATAATGCTGTTTATGTATGAGTACAAGAGAATTACTTTCCTCGTCTGTGGTAACACTGATTAAATTGAAATGTCAGAGCTAATGTTACAGTTAATAAACGTTATACATATTCAAATCTGTCTCAATTCTGAGATTCTAACTAATGCAGAGGATGTTGTTGAAAAGAGCAGGGATACCCGAGTCACCACGCGAATGCCACCTGGGCTCCCCATCTGTAGGAAATAAGGTAAAGATGTGGGCTGAAAATGAGACCTGTGGTGATGGTGTCCGAAATGATGCTTTGTCACTGGGGTTTTTGTAAGCAGGAACACAGAGGAGGGCTGCAGCACAGGCAGCTGGCTGCAGGGCATTGACAGTGGAGACCAAGCCTGCAGCCCACCTGGCATATTCCCCTGAAAGTCAAGTCCTGATTTCTAAGCAAGCTCCCCATCCCGTCCTCTGGCCCTAGGCAGTCTTTGCCAGTCTGCTGGCCACCCACCCTTCTCCCCAGATGTTGTGTTCTGTGGCTCCCCAGTTTCTACAAAGAGCCTAAGATGTGATGTCTCATAGAGCTGCAAAACCTTGCCATGCCAGGTGCTAGGTGTGACCTTCGGCTGCGCTTAACTCTGATGCTGCTCAGGGGTCTCCTGTGCGCAGGGGTGGAACTGTCTGTCTCCCAGGAGGATTCTGTTTCATCAGCGGGCTAATGTGTCTCAGGCGCCTGGCAAGTCACCTGGCTCCCAGCGGGTACTTACCTTCCCCCTGCCTCCAAGCCCATGGTCTGGCACTTTTACAACATCGAGACTTCCTATTGCCTCTCCCTCTGCCCTGGCTTCTCAGGACTGTTAAAGCCCTAGCTGCCTTTGTGACGAGCAGGAAGGGAGCAAGCGATCCATGCCCTTTCTGTGGCACGTGGTGCTGTGTAGAGTTCAGCCAGGAAACCAGAAGCTGGTTGAGGTACAGTCCCTGTGCTGGGACCAATCAGAGAGTGATCTTGCATGTTCCAGCCCTGCAGTGGAATGTCGTGACAGGACAGCTGGCACTTGCAGACAGGTAGCTCATCATCCCGGGAGAATTCTAATTCAGCTGGATTTTACCAGGAAACGACTGTTACAAAGACAGGATGTATTAAAGTGTGCATTAGGGAGCGTGGTTATTATAAATTACATTCTTTGAAATCTCATTTAGATCCAGGAACTAGACTGCATTTGGAAGGCTCTGAGGATTAATCCTTTTTGGAACAATGGAGTGTCAGTGATCATTTGGAAAAGTAATTATACCAAATTTAATTATCATGCACATGCATTTCATTGGTGTTGCTGTGCACACCCAGGGGACAGTGGGGGACAGACTGCCCAGCACGAACCCTTGACTGAGGATTGTGGTGCAAAATTATACATGTTGTAATTGAGCGCCACTTAATATGAGGCTTGACGGAAACCAAGATTGAGGGTGGGATGAATGGGAGGGGGTGTTTGGCCCACTGAGCAGATGTTTCTGATATTTGGAAAGGCTTTGCACTGTTTTCAACGTATCGAGAGGAGCAAGCTACATTTGAGCAGGCTGATAAAAATGTTTCCCCGTCTTAAGCATTTCTTTTGTTCTCTGTTCTAGTGGTATCCTCACCTCTCCTGAACCACAGAATTCAGTTTGGAATACTTAAATACTTTGGAAGTGTGTGTGTGTGTGTGTGTGTGTGTGTGTGTGTGTGTGTGTGTGTGTGTCTGAGGGAGTGGAAGGAGGGTGGCCCAGCACTGTCTGGTGGACAGTTAGACCTTGGCTATGTGGACCTCAACATTTATAGAGCTTGTTCTATTGGATTCTGACATACTGGGGATGCTTGTCAAGTTTATCTGTCTCCTGGCTTCTATTCCATTCCCTTCTCTGGCTGTTTGGTAGCCTTAGAACCCACCACTACTGCCTTTTCTTCAGGGGCTTCTGTAACGACCCTGTGTTATTTGGATGGCCTAGCTCTTGCACAGCACAACAGTGCAACTGCTCATTTATGTGTCTGTTACCTCTGTACACTGTGGTCCCTGGGAGAGCAGTGACCTTGTCCTTGGCTCAGCCCTGATTCTCCAGCCTGTGGCACAGCACCTGCATAGAGGTGGCTTAGTCAATATTTGTTTGAATGGTTGATCAGAAACTGGAAAGGACAGGAGTCAGTTCATCCTCTCTGCACATTCCCTGACTATGCTGAAACCCAAACAAGTTGTCTTCAAAAGCTGCTAACTTTGATTTAGGTTTGATCTGGAAATAAAACCATTAGTACTTGACACATGGATCTTCCACTTGATATCTGACCAAGAACCAACTGCTTAACTTCTCTAGGGCTCAGAGAGGACTGTAAAACAACTGCATGCATCCCTGTGAGGACAAGCTCCAATAGTGTATGGCAGGTGCCCGGTGGGTGGCAGGTGCTCTGTTCTTCACAGGATACCTAAGAAGTTACTTTTTATTTGCACAGCTGAGCTCTGTCTTTATCTTTTGAAGAGCTGTCTGAGAATTCATCAAGGGTCCCCAAGCTGAAGCCTTTCACTTCAAGGTAGAAGTACTCTTAGATTATCAATTCCATGATGCTAAGGCCACATCTCATGGGTAAAGCCACTTAGTGGGCAAATTTGCCCACATTAAATACCTTCTCCCTGGGCTTTCACTTGAGGACCTAACCGCTTCAAATGGATTTCGATGGTCCTGCTGGACTTCAGCCTTTATGAAATGTAGCTTTTTCTGACAGAGGTGTTTTACCAAAGCCCACTTCTCTTATACCACTATGACCAACAAGGCAGTTGCTGCACAGGAAATCCAGCCTGAATGAGCACTCAAGGAGTCCTTACGTGGGAAGAAAGGAACACTGGGGCAGTTGTGCTTGAGAAACCATGAGCGTGCTGCACATGTACACTTATTGTTGACCTCTGTTTCACTAGGGAATTCAACAAGTGTGAGCAGCCTGAAATGGTTTTCAAGACACAGGTGGGTTCAAAGATACCTTCATAGGGCAAAAGGGCTTTGGTGACTGGTGTTGAGTTGCTCTATTTTGCTTAGCAGTAAATGAAATAGCCAACCAAAAATGGGAGAAAGGAAGGAACTCCATTTTTCTGAAAGTAGCTTGTCTGCTAAGAGGAGCACTAAGCGCATCACCTCATCTAGTTTCACCTAATTTTCTCAACAACCTGGGAAGCAGGGGCACTGTCTTCATCTGCAGTCCAGTTGCCCAAGTCATACTGTTAATGTTAACAACAACAATAATGATAATAGCCCATAAACTCTATGGAACACTTGCCGCATGTCGGGCTGAGCCAGATACAATTGCCATCTGTATTGCTCACAAACACTGAAGGTCAACACTTGCCCTGTATCTTAGTTGTGGCTGAACTAACATACCTCAGACAGAGCTGCCTGATTCCTAGTTTTTGCTTGTGACACCTCCTACAGCACCACTAACAAAAATGGATATCAGAGTGCTGTTTTGTATGTTCGTAATAACAACAGTGTTACTCTCAAGGGCTCCATTGAGAAGGCTTAGACCTGAGGATTTGAGAATGTGATGGTAGTGTAAGGCCATTACACACTTTGGGGACTGTCTTTCTTGCATGAATTCCTTACCTGACTTGACAAGGTACCCTCAGAGGCACAAGATGCTTGTGCTGTATTAGGTTTAAAATATCACCAATTAGCTAGGGTTGCAGGCTGGGACTGTGTAACACCAAGCTCAAGGACTTAACTTTATAGACAGAATTGAAGGTAAAATGCTTTTTCTAAACTCATTTTAAAAATAGTTTCCCTTGGAAATTAAAACCATTAAGTGTACATCATTATGCAGATCAGTATTCATGCTTTAAAGAAACATAATTTTGCCTTCATTTAATTTGTTTCTCCAAGACCTAATTATGGATTGGATAAAAATTGTTACTTTTCTATCATTGTGCGAATCGCCTTTTACCACCCAGGAGGGCTGTTCTCTCTGGTTAGAAAGGGTTATTTCCAAGTAGTGATTAGTCAAGGAAAAGTCAGGGAGATGGATTGCAAGAGAGAGGTGGTTTTCATGAGGATACAGGATCTCAAGAAGCGTGATCCTTCCCGGAGGTATGGAGTGGCATAAATGGGCTTGGATAGGGCTGCAGGTTTTCTCTCAAGAGCACACGTGTTGGCTGCTTGTCCATGCTTTGAGACTGAAAGAATGCAGCAGGCTAAAAGCCAATCCCAGAGAAGATTCCAGGGCCTTTCAGACTGGGCTGTCTTTCTGGGAGCGTCAGAGGAACAGTGGGAGGAAAGGCACTGGGTGACATTGACTGACATCCAGGCATGGAGGTAGAAGGCAGTGCCTCTGTAGACATCATTTTGCATCATGGGAAGTGCTGATGCTAGTGACTTGATCTGGGGCCAAGACTCAGAGACTGGAGTTGGCAATGAGCAGGACTGGAGTGATGGCAAGCACTCCCATCATGTTTACTACGTGCCTGGCATGATTCTCAGCACTTTACAAACATCAGCTTACGTAACTCTCACGACAGCTCCAAGAAACAAATGCTGTTATTATTTCCATTTCATAGATGAGGAATTTGAGGCACTCGGGGCAACTTGAGGTTTAGTAAGAAGAAAAATGGAGTAGTTTGACTGGAATCTAACTGCTTTCCTCAACCTGCTGTCCTGTCTGTCTGTATTGGTTGGTAACTTATCTCTGACAAGCGCTACTTATGAAGGGGCACAATTAATGCTATAAGGAGGAAAAGGAGGACTAGGGAGGAAAGTAGGACTGTGATGAGCTATTACTGTGGTGGATCCCAAGGAGTCACACCTCTGTCATTCAGACAGGAATGTGGTCCCCGTTCTTTACTATGGGAGTTGACTGTTGACAGCTTTAATCAATAGGATGTGGCTGAACCAATGGTGTGATAGTGCTGGACTTCACATTTAAGATAACTGCTGGGAGCTTTCACTTTGCACACTGGGGAAATCCAGCTTCCATGTAAAAGTCTGAGTACCCCGAGCCTGCCATCAGAGGAGGGAAAGTGAGCCCCAGCTAGCGGCTCCAGGGGAACAGTCCCAATCACCTGCCAGCCATGTGAGTGAAGCCATCCTGGAGATATTCTCCTGCCACAAGGGCTTGCCCTGCTCAGATGAAGCAGAGATGAGCTGTAGCCTTCCCTGTCCAAACTGTGAAAGCACAAGCAAATAAATAAAACAATTGTTGTCTTAAGCCACTAAGTCTTGCAATTACTTGATAATGCAGCCAAAGATAATTGAAACAGTTATTACTTTCACTTTATAGATGAAAAATATGAGGTACTAAGAGAACTTGGAACTGATCCAAAATGATATAGCTAGGAAGTCACAGATACAGAAATTAAATCAAGAGGTGTGAATGCAGAGATACTCGACCACTACTGTTTCCTGTTGCTCCACTGGGGCATCTGTAAGGATTTCCTCAGTGCCCAAGTACCCTACATAAGGCTGTGCAAGGGTTTCTAGGACACAGGAGGCCTGACCCCTTGCTGCTAAGGCTTCCCATACTGGTTGAAGCTTCCACATCCCTCTTAGAATAACTGCTTCTGTAGGGGCATGATGCAGCATTTATTGAATTACAAGAATGTCTCAGACACTTTTTAGCAGGTGTATTGTATAATCTTATAGCAACAATGGATGATCATCCCAGTCTTACAGTTGGGAAAACCCAGGCTTGGAGAGTCAAGCAGTTTGCTCACATTCACCCAGTATGTTGAAGTTGAACTAGCATTTGAATCTGGTCAGCTCAAACTCATATACAGTACGTGGACTAATCTTAAATTCTATAACCACTCTTTAGATTCCCCTAGCAGGCTCTGTCCTACTATTTCAACTATTGCGAAACGCTGTTTACATTGAGCCCCCTCTGATCCTTCTTTGAACAACAAAGCTAATCACTGTCTTGAGGATGCTTTGAACATTTGTAAGACCATCCACACTTGGCAGCCTTTTATTACCTTCCCTGATCAGAGACCATTGTGTGAATTTTCCTGTGCATAGCAATCCCCAGATCAGTAGGTAAGGAAATTATCTGTCTTCATCCCTGCTTCCCCCATGCAGACTGGGCATCAGCCGCTGCCATCACTGTCCTCACACTGGCAGCAGCGGGGCTAACTAGCTTTCTCACAGCTGTGCAAGGAATTGACTCTGTCTGGGCCACAGGGAAGAGTTCCCTTCACACTCATAAGTGATGAGCAAGGAGTTCACCTAAGTGAGGGGCTGGTTCTTCCTAGGGAGGCAAGTGACAGAACTTCACTGAGGAGTTAGAGTCACTGAGGTTGTGCCTGAGGCTGGTGGAGGAGCATCTGCTAAATGAGGGAATCCTGAGTTCCACAGTTTTCCCTCTGTGGGTCTGGTCTGTTTCTCATGCCTTAGATCTTGTACTTAGCTCAAGGCACATCCTAGAAACTTATGGCAGGGACTGGATGAGAGTAGCTGACAGACTATGATCATGCCATTCTGATAAAAAGCAAAACAAAACCCAGCAATCACCAAACTTTAAGCTTGAATGCTATGCTCTGCCTGTCTCCTACAGTACATGGAATTGGTAATAGTACTAACCTCATTAGACTGTCAGGACTGGAGAAGTACATATTTGTACAGTGCTCAGAGCAGCACCTGGTGTAGCTTACATAAATGTTTGTTGACTAAATTAATAAAGAAGAGACAAATAGCACAGTGTATAGGATGGTTGGACAAATGGCTGGATGCCTGTGTGTATTACCTGGATGCAGATAAGAGCCAGCAAATATGGGAGGGAGGGAGAGAAAGCACCACAGCGAAGTCCTAGAGCTACTTCCACTAGTATCGCTTGTGTGGCAGAGTCTCAGTATGTCCTTGCACCCTTGGGAAGGGCTCTGAGAGATCAGTTCTACCTCTCATGTTAGAGATGAGGTAACTTGAGGCCCAGGATCCTGAGAGATGTCTGTGTAATTCACAGAGAAAATTCCTTCCAGCACTTTTCCATCTATCTCAACAGGAAGTGGGGTCCTTGGACAGTATATCCATGTCCCCATCACATTTGCATATGGACATGCTTTGCAGAATTGCCTAGGTTAGAAGTTAGAAAGGCCCCCTCTCCTTCCATGTTAGGTTCTCTGATAATAGCAGTAGGCTCCTCATTTCAACAAGCACATCTCTTGACAATGTGAATTTGGGATCTCTCCTATTCAGAAAAGAATCTTCTGTTCTACCCTGAAAATCCATGCTAGCTTGTGATTTGCTGTAAACAATAGAACAAGGTGGAAGTGATGTCATGGAAGTCCTGGCACCTCAGAAAGCTCAATTTCTGCTTTGCTCTTTTGGACTCGTAAGAGCTCTGGATGGAAACTGCATGAAGCAAGAAGCCAAGGCATCTGAGCCCCTACTGATCCATCACGTGAATGAAGTCTCCCAAGCCATCCCTCTTAGCTCACTGAGATGTTAGATATAATAAATTATAGCTGCTTTAAGCCACTAGGTTTGGGGAGTGATTTATTTTGTTGCAATAGATACCCAAAACACTTGCCTCGGTCCAACCAGGTCTGTACTCCTAGGCCCCTTTCTAACTGCCCTCTGTCAGTGCTTGGAAAAGGGAGCCTGAAAAACATGCATAATAAGAAATAATGGGAAGAGAAGATGAGAGGAAAAGAAAAGTCTTCAGGCACATGATCAGTCTGCTTCAATACCAAGCAGGCTGTCATCACCAGAAAGACTAGGTGATTCAAAAGCATCCCAAATTCTTTAAGAAAAATCCTAACGGTGATAGAAATAAATTTAGTACCACCAATATGTCACTCATTTTATATACAGCCTACTCTCATCCTGTAAATAACTCTTTAAGGTATGTAGGCATTAATCTCATTATTTTTCAGGTGAAAAATAGAATCAAAGCAGCTAAGATATTTGCACAAGTTCATGCAGACTGTAAGAGGAAGGCTAAAATTGGATTCTCAAGTCAGGGCTCTAGCCATTGTGCCTTGCTGTCTTTCTCTCGGCCCACTGGATACAATTCAAGGAAAAGGAGGATTTGGCGTATGAGTGAATTCTGAGTATTTCACTTTCTTTCACCTCCGTTGCTTTGCACGTGCTACCCCTTTAACAGCATTGGTCTTTGTGTTATTCTGTTTGGGAAAACTCTTTTCACTCCTTAACTTTAATGTCTTATCTCATTTTCTTCGCCTTACCTGTTCCCAGTAAGACAAAGCCCCTAGGCTCAAACAATCCCTTTTCTCTGTTTCTCGCAAGTGCATGCCACAAATCTCTTATGTAACTCATAATTTTAATTATGTTCTTTCATTCCATCTTTCTCCCTTCTAGACCATAAATTTCTCTAGGACAGGGATTATGTCCTATTCATCTTTGTGACCTGTTCCTGTCAGACGCTGGCAGATGATAGACTTCAATAAACCCTTATAAAATTAATGAATATATTGATGAGTCAGTAGGAGGAAAGCTCTGGGAACTGCTGTCTGGATTTGGAAAATGACGCTTCTGTTAGAAGTAGCCCCCTCTCCTTGTTTGCAAAGTGTCTGGGTAGTCAGTGAGGCTGGTATTCTGTGAAGTCTGGCTTTGTATTGGAGGTTTCACTAGATCATCAATTTTTTGAGTGAGATAGTAACATCATTGGATGATGAAGGACAAAATTACAGGTTTTTCCTCCAAAAAACTTGAGAAGGAAATTAAGCTCTGTAATATTTACTATATGAATTGACACATGGTGGAACAACTTCACTATCGTGCCCTGACAGTCTTGCATACATCCAGATAGGACATACAGGAAGCTATTGGAGCTGTGGCTAATGGAAGTATTGGTGGAATAGTTTGCCATCCTCCTGGAATATGAGAGGAAGGGCGGCCTGAGAGCAATTGGTGTGAGCCATCTCCGAACCCCCTCCTTATTATCCCTGAGAGGCTGTCATGGGATAAGTCTTCGTTGCTTCTCAGGTTGTGATGAAGTGTGAGCTTTCTGTCCTAGCTCTCTTAGGCCACCCTTGCAAGGGTATAAAACCACTTGGCTCACGTCTAGACTTGGCATGTCGGCAATGAGAAGAAAGGAGGTCTGTAACTCCAATTATAGCCAGCCACGCCCTTTTGTTTCAGTGTCATCTTTTTTGGGGTGTGGAAGGACTCAGAGAGCTGGTGCATTTGGCTACTCACTGCCTTTGTCTGTTTTTCTAGGTGATAAACTGAGTCTAAAAGTGCCTTGTGTCTTAATAGTGATTCATTTAGGCCTTGGTCCTCACCTGAGCTGCTGTATGCTGGAAGGTACCCTCGTCTCCATATGTGCCCAGGTGTCACATGTTAGTGTGTCACAGCTGCTTGTTAGGATGGTCCATTGTTTTTTCAATCTGCCACCAACTCCTGTTTTCATAAAGTATAAGAAAATGATTTTTTAAAGCAATACAAAATATAAATATCTCCCTCTTCTACTTACACTATATTGCACAGAATGGTCTGTCAAAGGGCGGATGTTGTTAAATAGTTCCTTTCGATTTCTCTGCTCTCCTCATTGCAGACTAGAAATGGTTTGAGGGTTGGCACTGGTCTGCAAATCACACTCCAGACAGCATGGAAGTGTGAGATGTCAGGAAGCGAAAAGCAGGGATTTCGGAACACAGCTGGTTTTCCAAAGTGCCTTATGTTTTTATTTTATCTCAATAAAATAATTCATATTTATCAGCTAAAGGATGTATGGATAATATTGAGTTTTTAGTTGGGTTAACCCTTAGAGAAATGGGGAAAATAGCTTAAAAGTTATCTGTCAACAATTGGTAGACTGAAGATGATCCTAGCAAGGCAAATATAACTAGCAATGTGAAAATGGCGTGGACAGTTTTCCGATTCCTCCTCTGAGCTCCCTATAAGCCTCCTCTTATTTTGTTTACCTCATTTTATGAGCTAGAACAATGAAAACACATTCTGGTAGTACAGGAAGTTGATGAAAAATTTCAGGTTATCAATGAACTATTTAAAATAGCAAATGAAATTTATAGTAGTTAATTATGTGGATTGCCTAAGTATGTATTGGGTTATAAAATATTAAGTACATGATCTATCAGGTCTAGCAAGATATTAGACAATAATTTAGTTCATTTGTGTTTCTATAAGTAAAAATTGTATTATATACAAAGATAATATATACATTATATTAGTGTATGGATGTATATCATTCACAAAAGACATTCATATATTAGCATGAGGATAGGCATTCGTTCTCCTGGTGTTAGAGTTCATGACTTGTGCTTACTACTGCATGTCGTCACCTCCAAGGGCTTTCCAGTAGGAAGGTAATTGGTTACGGTCACTTCTCAGCCTTCATTTGCAAGTACAGGCCAGTATTTCTGGCTTTCTCCAGTTGGTCTTAGAACGTGTTTCCCACCAACCTTAACTCATAAAGGGCCCGAGGGCTGGGACTGTGTGTGCTTTGGTCCTGTAGCAATTACAAGGATCATAAAGATATACTCTAGGGGCGCATGGACTCTTTCCACAGTTTATCTATTTGAAGCTTCATTTAAAAATGTGTATTAAAGAAAGGCCATTTGGGGAAGACTGATGTGGCTTCATGCTGGCTAGTCAGCGCAGGCCAGCTGGCAGGCGTGGAGGGAGGGTACTTTCCGCTGGCCACTGACAAGGCAATACGGAGTGCAAACTCTGGACTTCCATAACAGCATGACTTCGCAATCATACTTTGTTTTCTTCATTATATAAAGAATGATTTTAAAATTATCCTTTATTTTCCATATTAAAGTCAAGCTCTCTATAGAAGGTTTTAAAATACAATGAATTCTTTCAAAATTTAGTAATAATTTAATGTCTTAAATAAATCATCATTGGACCTGGGGATGTAGCTCAGTGGTGGAGCACTTGCCTGTACACAAGCTTGTACTTGCATGCTTGAGACCCTGACTTCCAGCCCCAGCATGGAAAGAAAAAGCATTACTGACTTTTAGATGTATCTATCTATCTATCATCTATCTATCCATCTTCTGTTGTATATCACATATCATATGCTATATATAATATTTGCATATAGATAATATTAAATATCTGTATGGTTATAACAGAGCATAAATGTGAATGACCATGTAGTCTTGATTCCCCACCTTTAACCTATACTTGTCAAAAGACCACTAAGGAAATTGAGCTCTACTAATTTTTTTGTCCAGTGGTTTCCTCTTCTGTATAACAAGAGGCACCAGGTACATCAGGGTAAGCTGTGTATTCACCAACGTGCTGGGGGCCATCTCAGTGGGAGTGAGATCAGGTCTGGTGTCCTCAAACTTGCAGCAGCTGTCCATTCTTATTTCAAATACCATGTTATCTTCCAGGTGTCACCTTGTGTCTTCTGCCAAACCCTCCTCAAACTCTTCCTGGGCCTGGCCCCAAGGCACAGCTTCTTGGACCTAACTCCACTGTACCCTAATATCTGCTTACTTCATTTGCATGTGATTTGTCTCATTTACAATGCCACTACCAAAGAGAAAGGACCATGTAACCAAGGCAACCAGAAGCAGTGCTTTATAATTCAGAGTTGGCCAGACTTTCTGCTCCATTTAGTTTGATTCCTACCCCTCTTGGTTCTCTTCTCTCTTGAGATTGCAAGGATGTAAACACCGAAGATCTCCCATCTTCTGTCCTTTTCTCCCAGGCCCTCCCCTTAACCCACTGACACAACACATTGTGTTGCTTCCAACTAAACATTTCAGTAGTTAGAAGATTCCTCTCCTGATTATTACTACCCAACACTTAGGATCATGACATTTTCTAATGGTAACACTGATTAACACTGATAATGGTAACAGTCATTACTGATAATAATGATTATCATCTCTAATAATCACTTTTAGCGCTGCCTGACATCATATCCAGGGAGTAGACCACAGTTACTTGATAATTCTTATATAATTGAATTGTAGGTAATTTCCCCCTTTCTTTGTTGTAGTCATTATGTCTAGTCTCTAATGATCATTGTTGTGCATAGCTTTTGTTTTGTATTCGTATGTAGAAGTCCTTCGCTAGGAAATGTCCCTGGAATTGAAATTACTGGTCAAGAGATATATTTGTTATTCTCTGAATACATAGTACTAAGTTACTCTCTCCAGAGTATCAGTTTACTGTGTAATTCTTCATCTCTAGCTACTTCACTTTAAAAAAAATTTTTATAAGCTTGCAACTTGCCTTGCTTATGTTATTAGGTTGAATGTATTTCTATGTTTGCCAGGTAATCAAATATTTTCTTTTTGGGGAAGTATTTATTCTGGCTTCCTTCATTTTCAAATTTTCCACTTTTTATGGGGCAAGGTATTCTTCTTGTCCAGGTTGGAAGCTCTGTTCTTATGAGAGGATGACCACAGTTCTATTAATCATAGGTGGTGGTCAGATGCATGAATATTTACTTGACAATGTATCAGAAGACTTCTTCTGAACATAGCTCATTCTTCTCTAAATTTTGGTTGAGTGGTAGTTCTATGTGATCTTACATTAGACTTCTTTCAGGTCCGCACCTCAGTCACCTGGCTAAGGATAGAGGTGTCTATTGGAATTAAACTAGTGTTAAAAATGGGTATGCAGGTCTTCAATTTTTGTGTCATTGATAGTAATCCCCATAGCTTTTCCTGAATGTTTTGTGGCAGGTACTATTTAATTAGTGCTGAGGACTTAAAAGAGAACTTAAAAGTACTCATTCTCAGGCAGTTAAAATTCCAATGAAAGGGCTGGGTGGACTTTAAAATTACATAAACATTTTTTAGCAATTTTATAGTGATGTAAGTTGTGTAATTTCATACAGTCATCCAGACTATCAAAAATGAAACAGGAAACTAGAGCAGGATTTTGGAGGGAAATCTACTCTGGGCAAGATTGAGAATGAGGACAGACTCTTTCAAGAAGGCAACTGAGTGTGGTTCTGGGGTGAGAAGTTTCTGGAAAAAGAGCATATAGAAAGGCTGGAGTGGTTTGGGAATGTTTGGGAAACAGAAAGAGAGCTGGTTTGACTGTGTTTGATAACTGAAGTGGGGCAATGTTGTTAGCTAGGATGAGACCACATCGTGTAGGGTGTTGCAGGTCATGCTTCAGAATTTGGGTCTTATTTTAGATAGGTGCCAAGAGAGCATTATAAATGAAGGCATAATAGGAAATGATTTATGTGTTTGAACTATCACTCTGCTTGCTGTGAGGAGGATGAATTATGGCCCGGGTAGACTAGACCATGTTATGTTCAGAGTCTTAATATGATAAAGACTTATTTCTTGTTTCTGCAAAGCTTGATGTGGTTAGTTACTTCTCTAGGGAATACCTTCTCCACACAGTGACTCAGGGATCCAGGCAACATCTGTCCTGTGGTTCTACCCCATCAACATGTGAACTCTAAGGTTGCCACTAAGGAAGACTTAGAAGGATGAGGACATGGACTCTTTTGTGCTATGGCCCACAAGTAATCAACTTTCTTGCTAACAGATAATTTATGTTAGAATTCAAGCACATGGCTCAGTGTCACTGAAATGAACTGGGAACTTTAGGGAAGATGTTGATATTTTAAATGGACATTGACTATCTAGAAATGTCTGAAGCCAGTGAGGAAATAGGGACACAAGCTACCTGGCAATTTTAATGATCCAAAAGACAAAGGTGGCCAAGAATTAGGAGGCAGCAAGAGATGGCCCCGTTTCTGTTCAGAAGCAGCCCCAGTGGATCGAACAATTGGTTTTCTGTGCATGGAGATGAAATCAAGGATGACCATAAAGTCTCTGGTTTAAGCAGCTAGGTAGGTGATAGTGCTTATAAGTGAGTTGAGGAAGATTTGAAAAATAAAAGTTTAGAGTGCGAAGCATTCTTAAGGAGTTTGGGGATCAAAAGTTCTGTTGTGAAAGTTATTGTCTCCAAGTCACCTATTATCAAATGGAGATGTAAGGCTGGAACCTGAACATTTGATCTGGAGCCCAGGAAATAAACCTGACATAGAAATATGAATTTGGAAGTAATCAGAACATTGGTGAATTTTGAAACATACAGGATTTGTTATCAGTGTTATTTGTATTTTCTGTCTTACGGGCACAAAATGAGGCTGGGACGGGTTAAGTAGCTTGTTCAAGGTCATCATTAGTATGTGACTGAGCTAAGATTCCAATTGAAGTCTGCCCAGACTCATCCTGCCAATAGCTATAATAGTTCTGTTGGGAGTATTAATATAACATCCACTTTTTGTTTCATTTTATAGTTCTCAACCTCCTTTTTCATATATGGCTTCAATAGTGAAAAGGTTACATATTAAGAACTCCTGCCCCAGGTTTCAGGTGATAATGATGAGCCACGGGACAGTCAAATGTATTGACTAAGGATGATGTTATTTCCCAGGCTCTTGTTTTGCTAGATTTTTGACTGTGACACTTTATATTATACTGTTTGGCCTCTCTGTTTGTAAGAGTTTGGTGAACCTTCTGCTCCATTCCATTTGGTTCTGTTCCTGTCTGCTCAGTTGAAATGTCCTTAGTGTGTATTTGCTCTGAGACCAGGGCCTTTGGAGGCCACACAGAAGCAGATTCTCAACCGCTGATCCTGAGTTGCAGTCATGGGGGCAGATGCATCTCACTCTTATGATTTATTTCAGAGGTAGAGCCTTTCTCAAATCCTACAGAGTAACGTAATGATATTTTTCTGTTCTTAATCTCATAGAAAGAGAGATGCTTTGGTTGTGTTCAGATACCAGGTGTCAAGGTATGTGTATAATCTAAAGAAGACTCATTGAAAGCAAATGCTATTTACATTATGATCATGAAATATGAAAGGAGAAATTAGAAATGGGAAAAGGTATCTCTCACTTCCTATCTGGTCTCCGCAGCTAGCTCATCTGTGCTTAAGGATTCTGCTATCCCCCATGACATAAATACATTTCCAATTTCTCCATCTCTTGATTCTTATTTCCTAATGTTACTCCAGGGTTCTATAGATGGATCATTTTCACTGTTTTTAGCTGCCTTATTATCTCCCTTATATTCATTTTCTGGGTAAAATAATTATTTGGCTCTGGTATGGATGAATGAGAGTTACATGGCTTCTGTGCAGTTGGGGAGGAAGTGTGGGAAAAGAGGAGGGGACAGGATGCCTGAGACTTGTGAGTTTCCATGTTGGACCAATGCAGTGATGTGGTGAAAAGTGTAAGAAAAAAATGATTTCTTTTTAAAAGGAAGGAGAACTCAAGCTGGCAAAATGCCAGCCTTGGTAAAGTCTGGGTTGTGGGCCTTAGGGGCAGCCAAGAGTTCAGGCAAGTGCTCTCACTATGGAAATTAATGGCCTTGGGAGCACTTTTCTTTTCCCTTTCCGGTCTCCTTACTTTTTTCTCTTCCTTTTCCATTAAATAAGCAAATGCTTATTCAGATTCTACAGTGTGCAGAGGAAGCATTTTATAAGCAGAGTCCATTGTATTTGGATTCTGACTTTACCGGCTGTGGATTATTTAATAGAGACACAGCAAGTCACCTGACCTCTGGGAACCTGAGTTTCTCGATAGCAACATCAAAGATATTCCCTCACAAATTGAGGATATTCAACTCATAAAGTATGGCTGGTACTCAGAGATGTGTGTGTGACAACACTACAGAGTGTAAACACATCCACTTACTAGCTGGGAGGCACTGTATGGGAATACAGGAAGGAATAAACCAGCCCAGGCTTTTAAGATAACCACAAGGGCAAATTCATCAGAAACTGTTACTATTGATGCATAACAAATGATCTCAGCCTTTAATGACTTAAAACAGGAATAATTGCATTATGCTAGACCATATCATGCCATATTCATTATATTTTATTTCATTATAACTCAAATTCTACAGTCTTGGATGGGTGATTTCTTTACCCCTTGTGGCATCAATGGAAGCCACTTATTCACACTTAGGATTTTGGAGGGCTTCCCTCATGTGCCTGCTGCCTGGGTGAAAGTTATTAGAAAAGTGGACTCATCTGTAACTATTGCACCCTCTCTGGCATGGTGGCCTTGGGTATTTAATCTCATGCACAATGCCTGGCTTCCCTACCTGGGTATTACAGGGCCACTTGGAATGTTGCCTCAGAAGTCACAAATGCTCACATCCACCAATATTTATAAATCACAAGAGAAACCAGTTAAGATTCAAGGAGTGAAGAGAGGCCGGGCCTTACTTGTTGATTGGGAGTGACAAGTCACATTCTAGAAAAGCATGTGAGATAGAAGATATTATTGCTACCACGGAATAATACCATCTGTGCTAATGCTTATCTGTCCACACAAACCATACTCTTCTCAATGAAAAGTTTATTTTTGCTCCTTTCCCCAAGGACCCCAAAGCCTTATTCTGTGATGACTTTTGCTCAAAGCCTAGCATCTGATGATCTAAATCAGGTTGAAATACAAGTGAAGATCCTTAGATACAGATTCTCGAAAGTAGTATAGCTCTGCTCACTCTGAACACCTCAATGTAAAGAGAAACTTACGTGATCCCCACATTATCAACATTCAAGGAAAGTCAGTGAACAAAACTTCAGTAACCATGTACAATGATTAGGAGGTTCAGGAGGCACATGGTGATCTGTGCTGCACTGCCCTTCTGATACCCTTCTGGGCTTCATCTTTCAAGTAGAGCCTGCTACTCCTACCCTTTGAGATATTAATACTGCTTTCTAAGATATCCTGACCTTCCCATGAAAAATGTAGATTCTAATCACAGGTGAGTAGTTTACTCAGCTCCTTGCTGCCCACTAAAATCCAGGGATTTGAAAGTCTCCCTCAAATTCCATTCTCTCTGACCCATTTAGTCTAACCTGCATGTGCTTTTGCCATTACAGTTCCTTTAAAAACTATGTGGATTTATTTTCTGGAGAGTATACTGATTGCTTACTGCCTTAGATAATAGCATACCTACAACAAGTTTCTTTGAGAAGGTCTCATCTTTACTGTGAGTTTTCTAATGGGCTGCAATAGATTTTTCAAGCTCTTCTGCCTAGCAGAGAAGGGCTAGGGTGTATCCCTGTAACATTATAGGAAGCCTTTGTCTTTTTGAAGGATCTGCAAGACACTGCCTTAAGTATGTCTGAGGTCTTAAGAAAGACTTACAGCCAGAACCCTCAATTTTAAGGGTTCACATTTTCCAGAGTGTCCACGGGCTTTGATATTTGCATTGGGAATCTTTCTTATTTTGGAATTTTATCCAAGAAGACACTGAGAATAAAATAGTTTGTCTTCCAATAAAAAAGTTCTGGATTTTATAAATTTTTGTAAGTTCTGATTAAAAGCATAATTCTTTCCCTAGTTCATCTATTATTTAGCTATGTATCTTTGCATGTATTAGGGTAAGCAGCTAAGTGGAGGCAAACAACTATTCAAAATTCTGCCTGGACACCTCTTTAGCTTCATTAGATTAATAACAAGATTGTCTACTTTCTACAATGTTGCAATTGCCAGTTTTCTTAAATTTTCTGACACTGTATAACAAAAGTACTTTTTCTTTTAGTGTCCAATATTTCCCCCTAACTCTTACAATTAGTGAATTTGAGTTTTGCATCTACTAACACTTTCCTTAGTGCCTGCATTGGTTATTTTTCTCATTGCCAAGACAAAATACCCAGCATGCAAAGTTAAAGGAGGAAAGGTTTATTGTAGCTCAGTTTGTGGAGTTTTCAGTTCATAGTTTGCTGGCACCAAGGCAGGGGTGCCTGGCATCTGACTGATGGGCAGATTTTAAGGGTTTCAAGGTGGTTGCATTCACATGTCTAGTGTTTTGGCCAAGGTGGCTGGAAGGCAGCTATCTAGGAGTGTCAATTAGAATATCTGTATGTGGTCTCTATAGCACAGTGGTCTCAGGGTTGTACTTTATGGATGGTGTCTACATTCTCTAAGATAAATGGTTCTCCATGGATGATGGATGGGCTAATTCTGTCCTCTAAGACATTTTTTAGCTATGCCTGGAGGTATTTTGGTTCTCACACCTGGGGATGCCATTTTTAGCTAGCTGATAGAGGTCAGGGATGTTGCTACATATTCTGTAATGCACAGGGCAGCATCCCTACCCCCCAATAAAGAATTATCTGGCTTAGAATATCCATGGTTCCAATGGTGCAAAACCTTGTGTTAGAGCAAGATCCCAAGTGATGTAGGCAGAAGTTGCAGAGCAGATTGAAAGGAAAAGACTTGCTTCCACTTTGCTTCTGGATAAGAGGTGGAGAAGCCACATTTGAGGGAATATCGTCACACTCCTCTTTAGAAAATATGGCCGGGTGTGGTGGCAAATGCCTGTAAACTCAGAACTCAGGAGGCTGAGACAGGAGGATGATTGCGAGTTCGAGACCAGCATGGGCTTCAAAGTGAGCTCACTGCCAGCCTGAACTGCATAGCTAGACCCTGTCTCAAAAAGACAAAAAAAATCATTGCTAGAAAACATGGTCTACTGTAGGAACTGTGAAGGAAATCTAAATGTGATGAATGTCTTGAAGACATGTAAGAACAGTGACTTATGGATGCAGGAGGACCTATGACTTCTGACTGGAGGGATAAAGCAGAGTTTCCTGAAAACATGGCAATTAAACAGTTTAAGAAATGACAGACCTGGAGCTGTGGCATGTGGTAGTCCCAGCTGCTCTGGGGACTGTGGTGGCAGAACTGCAAGATTGAGGCTAGCCTAGGCAACTCAGTGAGACCATGCCTGGTAATAAGAAAGAAATAATAAAGAATGGTCATGCTTTGAAAAGTGAAATTGGAGGGGACACTATGGTAGGGACAGAGGGGACAATAGAAGTAAAGGTACTGATAATCAGGGAACAGCACACTATGGCTCCTGGCCTCAATCCAACCTCCCAGCTTTACTTTGTAAGTAAAGTTCATTGAAACTTGCATACACCCATTGAGACCATGTAGCTCGAAAAGCTTAACATATTTACTGTCTGTCCACTAATGGAAAAGTTTGCTGATTCTTGGACTAGATCTTTAGTTAATTCATGTATTTAGCAAATACTTGTTAAGTACATGCAGTGGGCCAGAAATTATATCAAATGTTATCACACGAAACTGAACAAAACAGGCATCCTGTACATCATGGAGGGTGTTTATCACAACTGCAATGTTTGAGAGCTTTGAAGAAAATATCGAAGTCCTGTGTTTGAGAATATTGAAAGCACTTTGGCTGAGTGACCTGGGAGGCTTTATCAAGAGGATTACTCACCGGGCAAGACCTGCCAGAGGAGAAAGAGCCAAGCATGGGATGTGAATGGTAGAGATAAGGTTTATCAGGAATGAGAGGGTTGCGTACCCAGTTCCTAAGCAGAAAGAACCTTGGCTTGAGAGAGGAAGTGAAAGGTGTTCAATGTCAGTGGAGTATAGTGAGTCAGGTAGAAAGAAAGAGGGGCATGGGATGAGTTGAAAACTCAGACATTGACCAGGTCTTGTGAGTCTCACAGGCTTTGGGAAATGTAATCCATGTTTACCAGGAACCAAATTTTAAGAAGGAGACTGAAATAAAATAATTTACATTAATAAAAAAGAAAAGAAAGAAAACTCAGGCTGTTATGTGGAGGTTTGATAGGAGGTGGATAAGAGAGGAACTGAGGCAGGTAGGGAAGGTCATAAGGGTCCGAGGCAAACAATCAATGGTGCTACCATCCGCTGAGTATTTCTCAATCTTTACTGTGCCTACACATCTCTTATGGGCCTTGGTAAACTGCAGGCATTGACTCAGTAGGTAGGAGATGGCCCTAAAATGAGGTGCTTCTAGTTCACAAACCATGCACTAACAAGGGTTCTATAGAAGTGGTCCACAACTGTTTTGGCACCAGGGACAAGTTTCATGGAAGACAATTTTTTTTCAAAGACTGCAGCGGAGGGCATGGTTTCAGGATGATTCAGAGGAGCAGCAACATAGATCCCTTGTGTGCTCAATTCCCAGTAGGGTTCAAGCTCCTTTGAGAATCTAGTGTTGTAGCTGATCCGATAGGAGATGGGGCTCAGGCAGTAACACCAGCAGTGAAACTTCACTTCTTTGCCCATGGCTCAGCTCCTGCTGTGTGGCCCTGTAGAGGTCTGTGGCCTGGGAATTGGAGACCTCTGGTCTAGGGTAAAAACATAAAGTGTTTTTAATGTCATTTAATTCATTTATTTTACTAACACATTTGCATAATTTGAAGTCTTAAATTAGCTTTTCACACAAACTCATATAAGAGAGAAAATCCAGGCCAGAAACTTTCCATCACTGTGAAGAAGTCGGCACCAAGTAAGGAAGCCTTTTGCAGAGCTTCAGATAAGGGGTATAATGTGGGTTTGTTAAAAGCTGAAATTTGAGAAAAACAAATTTCTCACCAGTTAATGAGGAGATGCCCAAGGGGTGATCAAATATATTAATTTTTCTAGTAAGATTTTATTGGGTGAATCAAATGAAGAAGAGATAATTTCTTGTTTAAAAGAGATGGAGTACACCTGTGAATAGATACATGTGAAATTTTTACATACTGTGCAAAGCATTTCCACGGAACTATGGGCGGGACATTCTGGAGTTGCCCAAGCAGGCACTTACTCTTGAGATGCAGGGAGTCTCCTGGATGATTTTTGAAGGATGAGTAGGAGCGAGAGAACAAAGGAAGAGGAGGCTATTCCAGGGAGAGGACATGGCTAAGAATGTAGAGTGGGTGCAATGGGAGACACCTGCCACTGTTTTCAATGTAGAGATTCATGAAACTGACTGGCAGAACGTGTCTTGTCAGAATTCAGACTGATGAATAGTCTGTGTAGTGCCATTCATTCTGGGGGATTCAAGCTAATGAGCATTTCATAAGCTGTCTGTATGGGCCTGAGCACAAGGAGACCAGAGAGGAAAGAAATATTGCCCATAGCACTAGCCAGTAACCCATGGATGGAAGCCACAGAGGAGGGTGCTTATGCCCAAAGAAAGAACAGGAGCAGTTCAAATAACAGGCCAGCAGGCCCAGGTTTGGGAGTGGAAGAAACTGAATTCCAGCTTATTTTTTGTCATCACAAAGTACGCTGTTTCTAGAACTTGCAGTTTAGAAAAACAAAGCCAATACACCTAAAATAATTAGAAGAGAAACACACATAGCATTACAGTCAATATCTAGATTGAAGTGCACTTTCAAAATGAAAATCACTGTCTTGTTTTCCTTCTGATTTTTAAAGCAATGCCCCCTCTCTGTAAAACAACCCAGATATTACAGGCTTGTATTGTGCAAGAGATGAACATTCTCTACAATCCTGTTGCTCTGCCACATGCCAAACATAGCCACTTACAGTGACCTTTGTGTTTTAGGGAAACACGTACACCATCTCACCAAAAGAAATAAGCAGTTAAGGAAGTTGGAACACGCATTACTGTATATATAATCTGTTTTCCTGCATATACTATGGAACTGTTTGTAGGTGAAATTCTTCGTAAACCTTTTTAAAGATTCATCTAGTTCTTTGAGATTGGTAGGTAATGTCTTGGCTGCTTCTTATCATCTGGCTCCAGGTAATTAAAGTAACATCATCTGAAGGTACTAACATTGATTGTGTTGTTATTTTGGGAATCCTTCCCTCTTATCAGTCCTGCCAAACAAGCACAGTCAGGCCATGTGACGGGTTGGTGTCACTTCCTAGCACATGGCTTCTGTAGAATCATTACACACACACACACACACACACACACACACACACAAGTCTTTTAAATGTAATTGAGGGTGCAGCACACACAATGCATGGAACATTTCCCCAGCCCCCGAGCCCCGATTCCCCTCTGCATTTGTACCTCTCCTGTTCTCAGCCTCAGGCAGCCACAGGTCTATGTTTATTCCCTGTAATGTTGCCTTTGTGAGAATGTCATATAAATAGGATCAGGAAGGATGGGTTCGTTGACTTAGTACAAGATTTCTGCGCTTCATCCCTGTTGTCCGTATCAGTAGCTTGTTGCTTGCTGAGGTCCTATACTGTTGTACAAGTAGACCACCATGTGTTTATCTGTTTACCACCCAATCAACATTTGGAGAGTTTCTGGGTTTTACCTATTAAGAATAAAGTTTCTATGAACATTGGCATCTAGACCTTTGTATGAGCATATTTATACTTCCCTCCTGTAATGCCTAGAGGTGGATTTGCCAGGTTGCATAGTAAATGTGTGTTTAATTTTAGAAGAAACTGCTAACCTGTCTTGCAGCATGGCTGCACATTTTGCATTACAGATCCTCAGCAGCACTTGGGAATGTCAGGCTTAGATTTTAGCTATTTTAGTGGGGTATGGCAGTATTTCCTCGTGATCTTATTTTGTATTCTTCTGCTGACTTGTGATATTAAGCACACAGTTTCAAGTGTCTACCACCTTCCACATGTCTTCTTTGGACAAATAAATACTTTTTCCATTTTCAGAAATTAAGTCATCTTGTAATTGAGTTATGAGCTTTCTTCACATACATCTGGTGGAAATCCTTGTACTGGGTTACAGATATTTGACTTGCTTCTCTTCTTTGAGATGCTGTGTTCAGTTCTGATTTTCTTTCTCCTACTCCCTCCAGTGGGGCCTCAGTGGAAAAGAGCTTATCAGTGTGTGTGACCTCCCTGGAGTGTGGGCTTCCATGGACTCTAGCTGTCATGCTGACCCACATGTGGTTTTTAAGAATTTGTTAACATTTCTGATTTCTTTCTTCTTGCTCACTTTTGTAGCTAGCACATCCCATGGAGAGCCACAGATACAACACTGTTTGCATCCCCTTTCTCCTTGGAGGGCAGCAGCTTGTCTTGTGGCTGCAGGTCTCTCATAGGCCAATTTTTATTGTTGTTTCAGCGGGGACAACATCCTCTTGCTGCTTTCTATGTCTTTAGCAGAAGTGGGACTGCCTCCATCATCACTCATAAGGGGACGCAAAGACTCCATTGCTGGACTCTTGGGGTGGGCCAGGCTGGTTATCCAATGAGTTCTTGGTGCCCTTCACTTCCAGCTAGTGGAGGCTAAGGCTTAGTCTCATCTGCCACCTCCATCCTGAGTGACCTGCCAGGGCCAATGGCACTTCTGATAGTTTTTCTCATCTCCTTCCCCAATCCTACTGGGCATGTGTCTGTCTGTCCTCCTTACTAAGGTTTTTCATGAAGCCCACACAGGATAGCTGTCCTACCTCATCACTTTTCCTTCAAGGTCTTGCGACTTTGTCCTCTGAACGGTTAACAGAAGCTCTGCTGCCACTTGTCTTAAGATCATATGGCTTTCACCGAGTGCCCAGTTCCCTGTGCAAATGGTCTTGGCTGGCAGAGAGACTTTGAGTTCTCTGCTGTCTCAGTGGGAGTCACACCTCCTGTCTAGCACATCTGAAAGTGTCAGGAGTGGCCCTGGGCCCATGCTTAGCAGGGGTAGGAGCCTGTGGTCTAGGCTTGGTGGCCCTACTATTCTAGAATTCCTGAGATGAACTTTCAAATTAGACCTTATGTTAGGAATCATGGTTAGACTTATTCAAATTCAACCCTTTGATGCTTCCACTCTGCCTCTCAGGTCCGGCTTGTGTCTAAACTTGTGGCTTCTGTGTCTGGCTGGAGCTTAAGACTTGTAATTGGTTAGGAGTGTAGCTCAGTGGTAGAGGGAGAGGGTCTGCTCAGCATGGACAAGGACTTAGTTTAGATCTACAGCACTAAACAATAACACCAGCGCCACCAGCAACAATAACAGTGCCAAGAGACACTTGCAATCGACTGTCTGAAATCAATGCTGGATGAATGGCCAAATCAAACTCACTGGAGATAGTGGATTCCTCTTCACCCTGCCCCCATCTGAGGCTGTGATCTTTTAAACATACACTTTAACTCCTTTGTTTTTCAATAAAAATGGGCAAAGAAACAAAAACCAGTAGAATTATTATTTGAGAGCACCCTGGCACTGACCTGATGGTTCCTGTGTTGTGGTTGTCATCAATGAAGCTCATACCCTATTACACCCAGCTGATGGCTGTCATGAGTGATAGGGTGAAGCCCACAGGTACTTCACCTATGGTTGGGATGTCTGACATGATCTTAAAAGCTTTATCTTTTACTTCCAGTGCTCTCTTGAGACAAGTTTACCACCAAAGTATCTCTCATTCAGCTGTAAAACTGTTGTAATATAGATTATTGACTTATTATCTTGTGGATATTATTGAACATGAGATTTAGGGTCAAGCCAGTCAGCTTTCTTACCCTTCCCTTCCTTTCCCTTCCCTTCTTTTTCTCTTCTTTCCTTTCCTCTTCTTTTCCTTTTCGTCTTCCCTTCTTTCCATCCTTTATTCCCTTCACTAGGAATTGCAAAGCTCTATAGGAAACTCTGGTCACATTCTGTCTCTGGGCTCTGAAGCAGTGGGTTATCTCCTCTCTTTACTCTTCTGCCTCATGAAGAGGGAAGACAATTTCAGACATATCTGTGACTAAGTAACAAGTCAGGAAGCCTGATCTTCCAAAGGAAGCCCTTTTTAATTTAAGGTTAATAGCCTTGCATATATTAAAAACCGGGCCATAAAGTCCCAAATCCTCATATTTTGCAACTCAAAAACACATAAGAACACCCCCTTTGACTGAGGAAATATACTTTCCCAATACCAGGAGTTTATGAAATTTATTCTCCAAATGGCCGATCTCTTGTACAGTTGTTTGTCATAATCAGATTTTGAAACCATATATCTCCTTTCAAGTGATGATTGTGCTGTAACCTCTGGTCCTGTCCACATTTCTGGTCTGGGCAGAGCAGATCTCAGCCATGAATGAAAACGCCCGTAGCTGTCTTATCAAGGAGTGGCAGTGCTCATTTTGTTCACAGTGCTAGAAATTAGTTTTTCAGGCACTGATCTTGACAGGTCAGCTGTCAAAAGTGGGTGTCTGTGGCCGTAAATTCATCGATCCCATAAACAAAATTCTGTCTGTGAAGAGCAAGGGAAAATCAGAGCAGACGCACTTATGTACAAACGAAATGGTCTGGAGCAGAATGACTAAGTGTCAGGACTTCTTTGAGTAAAAGATTGGCCTGGCTTCCCATTTATCAAGTCTATCAACCCCATTTGGCTTTTATTGACTGAACTTTTAGTTCCCCAGCAGGGAGCACCAGGCACCCTCAGGACTGAGGTGGTATGTGCCCTCTCCCAACTTGGGTTGGCTGCAAGATGGGAATACATTGAAAGGTTTTATTGTGTTTTTAATTCCACTGGATTTTCTCACTGGAACTGTGTTTTTCTCTTTTCTGGTCTTATATGTTAGATTCTTGGAGGGATAACCTCTCTCAGGAATGGTGCAGGCTTGCAGCTTCCATCTCAGTATCTGGGCAAGAACCCCAGGGCTGTGAAAACAGGGAAATTCACTCAGCCTGGGGCAGCCAGTCATCCTGATGTGAGGGAATAATAATCTTTCCTGCCCAGCATGGAGGATCCTGAATCCAGGAACATGGTTGTACTTTGATGTGTTTGAAAGGCAGAATTTGAGTTTCACTTTGAAGTATTCCTCTTTCTTTGTCAGAGCACAGGGTGCCTAGAGGGCAGGGAGAGAGAAGTTCTTCTTAAAAGAAAGGAAAACAAAAACTTTAAGTCTCAAGCACTTTCAGACCAAACGATAAGGATGATAAAACCAGATTAAGATATTTTTTTCCCTTTTATGAAGTTCTACTTTGACTGAGGTGGTCATCTTGCATTAGGGGTGTTTATGTAATATTATGTAAAATGTTTTGGTCCCATGCCTTTTCCTTAATAGAGAAATATGCTTGAGCCAGGGATCTGGACCTCAGCTCTGGCTGTTTCTCTATCCTCCTACTCCACAGGAGCCCAACAGCAGCTTGGCAAGGTCTTATCATGTGAGACAGTGGTCACACTAGCTAGATGCCTCTTCTCGGAGGTGAGGCACACTTACCTGCAGCTCTGGAGCAAGAGCACAGATTTATTCTGTTCTGACTCTCAGATGGGCCTTGACTTACTGACAGATAATTCAACTCTAATTGTTCCTTTGACATTCAATCCTCTGTCATAAAAGAACATGTGATAGGATTTTGCTTAATCACCTATGGTAGTTATTTTTATCAAAAGCTCATTTTCTTTCCTGTTAATCTGGTGAAAAAAAACCTATTGAAAGCCAAAAAAGCTTAAAGAAAGTGAAAATAATTCTTTATAATTCCTCTACCTATGTATATCTCCTTTGAATGTATCTCCTCCCATTTTTACCAATTCTTTGTTTAAACACAATTAATGTCATGTTGTACATACATGCATATAAACATACACATACATATAAACTGATTCTTTACTTTGTGATTCTTAAGCTACTTTATAATAAATGATTTTTCAAAATTATTTTCTCCTTTGAACAGCCCCTCAACATGATAAGCAAGGAACATATTTGTACTTCGTTTTATGGATAAGGAAATGGAATCTCAGTGAAGTTTGATGTATTGAACAAGTATTTGTTAACTGTGTCTATATTTCAAGCACAGTGCTGTGAAGCAGGCTGGCTGAGGTCATTTCAGTAAATGCTGAGAACCACTTGAACATAGGTCTACTATCTCTTTGATACACCAATTCCACCCTTTGACATTCCTATATTTGTCCCCAAATCTAGACCAATTATTGAAGTTGATCTTGGAGAGGAGACAGTGGTGTCTGAGGCAGGATTAGAACCCAGATATGGGAATGAGCAGAGTAATGTGCAGCCGTTGAGCCTGAGACAGTGGCCTACTTATCATCCCTGAGGACAGGCCAAGAAAATAGGTTCCATAGCTGGCTCTGAGACTTGAGCCTACAAGAGAAGGGTCTGGAGGTCATTTCTATTACAGCTTTGCATAAATCATGGGAACCAAGCTTAACATTTTATTAGTTGTGGGGAATGTGTCACAATAATAATATATGATGCATTAGTATCAGCAATATGGGAAATCAGGTCCATAGCATCTGCATGTAAGGTACAATCGTGTCTTAACAACAAGGGAAACTGGGTCTGTGTTATAGGTATATTTTCCATAAAACCGCTGCAACCTTTGTATAAATCTAAATCTATTCTAAAGTGAATCCTTATTATCAATTTTTAATGGATAAGAGTTTTTCAGACCCAGAAAAAGAGAACTAGCATCCTAGGGGAAGGCACTCGATGCAAAGACCAGGAGGGAACACAGCGTGCATGGGAAAGGGTGAGGGATTGTGGGGTTGGCATGTGCTGTGGCTGTCTAAACTTATGTGAGGCTGAGTCAGGGCGGGTGGCATCAGGAAGGCTTTTCTTTCAGGTCAGGCTCAAAATGTTAGGACTTATCCTGCAGGAAATGAGACCCTACTAGGACACTGTAATGAACATACCTCACATTTGAGTTTATTAATTATAAAGATACCAGCAATTGGAGGATGTGCCATAAAAAATAGAGGCTGGGGATAATGAGCAGATGAGGAAACTGTTACAATGGCCTGGGCAGAGTTGGTGCTACCTGGAGTTAGGCAGTGACTAGAAGCAGAGGGTGCTGTTGGAGAGGAGTTGAGAGGCTCAGAGCTGAGCTCAAACTCTAGCAGCACAGGTCTTCATCCAAACTGCTTCTTCCTGCCTCTGTTTCGATTTTCCTGCCTGATTACAATCCCAGGAGAAACGAGGTAAAGCCTGATTGATGGAGACCAAGCAGAGCTCACATCCAGGTGCTCACCCAAGCTAGGTAGCAGAGAATCAAGATGCCCTTCTCCATGGCAGGCTGGTTTGGCATCATGTCGAGGAACCCAAGTCCCAATTGAGGGTCAGAGCTCTAATGACTAGGACTGACACGTCATCATTAGGACCAGATTGCCTCCATCATAACTCTATGAGTCATCGAGCTGGTCAAAGGGAACCAGTATAACTCCACCCACCACCAGGAGGAATACTGACCATACCTGAGAGTTAAGCACTTCCAGGGCATGGGCTAAGCAGTTACGGGGATGCAGATGCAGACAGCGCAAGTGCACACCCATTCTTGCCCCCTTTGTCTACACAGGGGCATCCAAAGGACGCAGGAAATCAAACCCTTGACCCTGTTCACTGAGTTTGTCCTGTCCCTTTTGACCAGCATTTTAATCCAGCTGCAGCAATCCACTCTGAGTTCTAGTGCTATTTATTGAACCCCAGTGGAGAAATAGCCATAATATTTCTTTCTCACTGTCCCAGTTTCCAGAGTGTGGTACCATTAATATCTTTGATGCCTTTGATTAGAATTCTGGGTAGATCTTAACTTGTGCTTCACTGCAATGCCCACCACATCCATTAGCATTGGTTGTGGGGCTCTTCAGAGTATGCAGTCATGCTGATATTTTTCATCACTACCAAGCATCTTATTATTTAGGATGGAGTTGATCTGAGTGGGTATCATGTCCAAAGTAGCAACAGAGATTTCAGGTTTCTTTTCACCTGTAGAACTCCTTATCTCATTCTGATGGACTTGTTTTAGGCCTTAGAACAATAGCATGTCCCCGGTGGAATGGTCTGTTGGATGGAATGGTGGCCTCTTACAGCTCAGTGTGCAGACCCTACCACAGGTGTCCATCTATGGGGAATGTTGGGAGAGGAGATGCATCCTTAATTGGGGCTGCTGGTGGCTTCCCAGAGCACCCAGTGGCACATCACCAAAATGGGTGCATCTTCCACGCAAGTTAACCAGGGTCCCTGTGGGTCTTCTATAATGAAAAGTAGGTGCTTCTGAGGGCGATCTGACCGTCGCTTGCTGCACAGATGCTGGTCTGTGGATCATCGACAGCCACAGAAGCAGCTTCACCTGGGAGCTTGTTAGACAGGAATAATCTCAGGTTGCAGAATCAGAATGTATGCAAATCCCTAGGTGATTTGTGTGCATATCACAGTTGGAGGATTACTGCTTTAATCTACAGCAGTGGCTCACAATCCTGGCTGTGTGTTAGAATCACCTGGAACTAAAATATCCACATCTAGCCCACTGTGGACCAATTAAACTGAAATCTCTAGAGATGGAGCCCTGCTTTCAGTGTGTCTGAAAAGCCCCTTAAGAGATCGTAACATGCAGCCATGCTAGAAGCCCAGGGACCTGAGGGGACATATGACGATCTCCCTGGAAGCATTAATGCTCCCCAGGCCTGGCCCTGAGGTTCTGATTTAGCTGGCTTGAGATGGGCTAGTGTCTGTACTTTCTGCATCTCCCCAATTAATAATTGGAAATCATTGGCCAGGGAAAGGTTTAATCATTGTCCAGGTCCTGTGAGAACACAGGGAGGGGAAACAGTTCCAAGAACACCTGTCTCTTCTGTAGTTTCTGAGCCAGGAGAGATCTTCTTGGGGTGCCAGTGAGAGATGCATCACCCTATTGGGCATGGCCTGTGCTCTCAGGAGGATATGGTAGATGTGGAGCACATTTATTCTGCTGCCAGCTTCTACCTGCATATTTGAAAAGATACAGTGTTCGCACTATGGTGAAAACAGGCAGAGCACTCTTGGCTCTGCTTGCGTTACTCCCGAGCCTCCTCTTACTTGTATTGGTGGCAACAGCTGAAGGTAAGGTCCAGATGGCTTAGGAAAGTCAGAGGAATAATGAAAGAAGAGGAGACTTTGTGGGAGACACAGGGACACAGCCTCTGTGGGTGGACAGAATAAACTTGGATGTAAACTTTTACTCAAGAGATGAGTTCTAACTTATTAGCTTCATTTTAGAGATGTACAGAGTCCTAGAGATTGGAGTGAGCTGATGGGGGCGGGGAGTGGAACTTTCTGTGTTTCACCTCTGTTCTCCTGTGGTTCAGAGGTGGCTCCAGGACTCTAGGAATTCTACAGGGTTGCTGTCCACCCATCTGCCTGGTGCAGATCCTGGTTGGGGAGGAATTCCTGAGGGGTGCCCAGTTCCATCCCTGATGCTCCCTTTCTCCCTTCACAGCTGGCGACGTGGGACTCGGAGAAGGGTCTGAATGGCAGCTTGCAGGAGAGGCCCATGGGCAGCCGCCTCCAAGGACTGACTCTCAAAGTGGTGACTGTCTTGGTAGGATCATGGGGAACACTTGGGGAGCTAGGCTGCCCACACTTTTGAATCAGAGGTTCTGTTTAATGTGGGGTGTGGGGAGGAGGGATCTTGGGCCATGGTTCGAGCTTTCCCAAGACCTTTCTTGGAAACCACTGTGAATGAGGAAGAGGAGAGTAAGGTTGGAGATCTCTCCTGGGGCTGCTGAGCCTCTCCTGGATGGTCCCTGAGATGTGGGAGAAAGACCAGTCCTGCAGATCTGCTGTTGGGCGCCAAGGACCCTTGCTGCTCTACTGGCCCTCAGATGTGAACTGCACCTTGCCCTATTGCTGCTCCTTGGGGGAGCTGTACTGGTAGCTGGGATCCCCAGAAGGGTGCCAGGAAGAGCTATTCTTCTTCCATTCTTCTTCACCTGGACACATTGATGGGGCACGCCATGCAGAGTTTGCAGTGAAGACAGTTTGTTACAATTTTTCTGCATAGTTATCCTGGAAACATAAACGTTTACACTGGTGAGAGACCTAGGAAGCATCTTTCTTTTAACTCATTTTTTTTTCACCTCTTTAGAAGAACTGCAGGGATATTTTAGATTTTCTCCTTTTTGGCTGGGTCAGACATGGTCCAAATGCTATCCTCGTCCCAGCAGGCACAGAAACCTTTGGCAGCAGCTCTCTGCTTTCCCTGTTTGCACCCCATGAATAAGCCTGGTATCATTTTTCCAACAAAACTACCTTAATGAGGTAATCCTCTGTGGCTGTTTGCCAGAACCCCTTCTCATGCACTTCTACATGAGGAAACTGGTGGGGATGCAGAGATGTTTTCCAGATGGTCACCTGCCCAACATGACACGCACTAACTGTTTGGGCATAAACGCAGAACAGCTTTGGACTTGGGGTCTGAGGGCTTAATCCTCTCTCATCCTTTGACTTATGGTCGACCTTGCCAAATAATCAGTATCCATTTTCTAGTACAACCCGATAGATATGATGCTGTCTTTTCTCGATCTAATAACACAGAGTTTTTTTGTCATAAACTATCCAGCGTGAGAAATGTCCCATGTCTTATATGTAGTCACATAGATTTATGGCATTTCCTAAGGACAGAATCCTGGTCCATAATGAAGGAATGAAAACATACCACGTCATTCTGAGCAGTAGGGACTGAGAAGAGTGTGGGATGAAATACATAGGACAGTTCAATCTACATTGCTCTACACTGGCCTGAGGATGGAATGAAGTCTCATAGAGTAGCTCAACAGTCCATAAACTGCTTTTAGAAAAGGCAGAGGAGTTTAGCTCTGAGGCTAAATTGAGGGCTGGGAATGTAGCTCAGTAATACAGCAAGTGACCCTGGCAAGCACAAGGTCCTGAGTTTGATTCCCATTACCAAAAAAAAAAAACCAAAAAAAACCCCCCAAAACCCCCAAAACCCCAAAAAACAACAAAAAAAAACCCCAACAAAACAAAAAACCAGATAGAAATTGGGTGAATACTGAATTCTACTATTATTACTAGTGGTAGAGCCTGAAGCCAGGGTTAAGCACTGCCTCTGAGCGACACCCCCAGCCCCAATACCAGCTTTCTATAGTTATGGCTCATCAGATTGGTCTCTCCAACAGTGCCCTGGAAGTACATATTAGTGGACCTTTTATTTAACTGAAGAACATTCATTCTCTTGTCCCCAGGAAGAGCCTTTTGTGATGGTGGCTGAGAACATCCTTGGGCAGCCCAAGCGCTACAAAGGGTTCTCCATAGATGTCCTGGATGCATTGGCCAAGGCTCTGGGCTTCAAATATGAGATTTACCAGGCCCCCGATGGCAGGTACGGGCACCAGCTCCATAACACCTCCTGGAACGGGATGATCGGGGAGCTCATCAGCAAGGTAGGTTCCCCAGAACAGGCCAGTGGGGAGGGGTACCTACTTGGCTGCTAGGGGAATGCCTAAAATGGATCTGTTGAGCAGCTGGACCCTTGGGGCCAGACTAACAGACCACAGCTGCCTCTTTCCTACCCTGCAGCCTTCTCTTTCCTCCCGTCTCTCTCCTTGCTATATCCATTCTGTCTCTTAATCTTATCCCCCTCCTTCGCTTTCATTCTTTTGGAGCCTATCCACTGTAATGCAGCCTGACCTACATGCTGCCTTCCAGAAACACACCCACCCCATGCACAGAAAGAAGAGCCTAGGTCCCCCTGGAGCCTAGGTCTCCCAGGTCTCCTGGTTCTTGGAGCACTTATTTTCATATTCCCCAGACTTTCCAAGTGTGATATGTACACTCATGTGTGTAAGTGTGTGCATGGATGAGTGTCTGCATTGCCTACATTGCTATCTGTATGTGGCCTTCTCTAGATTTTCATTCCCATTTCAAATCATCCCTCATGCTCTTTCCTGTAAGATCTGCCTTTGCAGAAACTCGTGGCAGGGAGCCAAGTCACCACATTCCCATTTTGCCCCTATTGTCTCTGGCCTCTGGGGCATTCCACATGATCATTTACCATGGCACTGGGTAGACTCTAGCCCTCTGTCTCCAGTGCTTCTGCAGCCACTGCCACCTGAACAATTTCTGGCATTGCTGCAAGCAACCTGATTCTTACAACTGTCACCCCCTTGCTTCCTGGGAACTTTGCTGCCATGGTCCAAGGCCCTCTCCCCTGTATCCTGTTAACATTGCTCAGGCTACCGTTCTGCCCTGTCTATACCAGGACAACTTGTCCTTCGTTTTTGGTGCTTTATTCCAGAAACACAGTATCTCTGCTTTCTCAACCTATAAAGGCAGATGCAAAGTCTATAATCCCGCCAGTTTTTCTTAATCTTTTTTCAAAACAACTCTATTGTGATAGAATTTAGATACAATAAAATTTACCCATTTTAGATGTACAATTCAATGATGTTTAACATATCTATTGAGTTGTGCAGTAGCCACATAATCTTATTTAGAGCACTTCCATTACTGCATTGCAAGCTCTCATACACCCCTCCCGGCCCTCAGCAACCCTTAATCTGCTGGCTATCTCTGTAAAGTTGTATTTGTGAACATTTTACACAAGCAAAGACATATTATGCACAGTCTTTTGTTTCTGGCTCTTTCACTTAGCATAAGCTTTTCAGATGCAACTTTCCCTGATGTTTCTGTACTCTTCTGATGCCTAAGCCTTTCCTCCTTTGGTGCTGCCCATGGTTGACCCCACAGATCCCACCCCTGCCCTTTATCTTTTGTGATTTCCTGTCTTCTTGATTTCTTTTTGCACCCAACCCCTGAATCAATTCTATTATTTACCCTCTTGACTCAGGACATCCAGGTTTCTGCATCCAGTTAGAGAAAAATTTTGCAAATCTGTCTAGGTTAATGCATTGGTATGTGGGGCCACCAGCCTCTACTGGGTTTCAGTACAGTGCAGGTCCCTTAACTTGTCCCTGCTCAAGTCCCTTGACTACACCCCACAGAGAAAGTTTCAAAAGTTTACCTTTCACACCAGCTATCTGATAATCTTCTATCTTTCTCAGTTAAAAAAATATTTACTTCAATATTAGGGAAAGAACTTGAGACTTTTGGGCAGGAAATTCTACTTCAAAGACACATGTGTGGGCACCTGAGCCCCGTCAGGGGTCTGCCTTTCGCCCATCACAGACCACCCCTCCCCTGTGCTGAGTTGGTTTCCTGTGCCTTGTCTCAACCTTGCTTCCTAAATTACCTTCCCTCCATCCTACGTTACCGACTTACCTTCCTCCACTAATTCTCTTTCTCGGTCTTTAAATATGGTCTAAATTCTCCTGACCCTAAAAGAGATCCCTGGGTTGTGGGTGTCTCGGAGAAGAGGCTAAGATTGAATAGGCTCTGACACCTCCAGTCACCTCTTCTCTAGGCTGCTATTGGATTTCTGTGCAGAACCTCAGTGAATCTGCTCCTCTAGCCCTCACATTAAATCTTATAAAAATCATCCATGTATATTTCCCCCATTTGGAACCTGTAGGTTAGACCAGCGGTTATCATAGGTCATTCTTAGATATATCTGGTTCTGCTGATGTCTCTGATCTGGAGACCCAAGAGCCCAGGTCAGAATAATGGCAGTGCCTTCCCATGCTCTCGCCATCAGTGGGGGACTTCAGGCTGTTTTCTCCTGCCATTCATACCTCTAGGCACAGGACTTGTCACCTCCACTAAGCTGAATTAGACTGAGCTTCATCCTCAATCTAATTCCATCTTAATGCAGACTTTGTCTGTTTTTAAAATGAAATCTGCTTTGGCATGCAAAAGCCCTGGAAGGTAATTTTTAGGTCACAGTATGACATGTCCAGAGGGAAACTTCCTATGATGACTTTACTGTAAGAAAAGTCAGCTCATGCATCTGCAGGTTTGGATGACGGGTGGTGGAAGATAGCAGTAAGTAGGTGACCCCTCCATGCTTGGAGGAGTTTACTCTCTGGCACAGAGTCTGCATATAGAACAATCAGGGACTGATATGTTAATGAGATCCAGCAGAGGTGCACAACTCACTCTACAACTTGTGAAGTATTTGAGAGAGGAGGGAGATCAGTGTGGGATAATGGAGTTTGGAAAGGCTTGGTGGGGACAGGGAGTCTGATCACAGCCTTGTTATATGGGGAGGATTCAGATCAGCATAGGAGATAGAAGGTCTTCGTGGTGGGAGGTACAGTATAAAAGGAAACACGGATCAGAGAAAGGAGATCAAGTTTGCTAGGGAAGCAGTAAGAAAGTGAAGATAAACTGCAGCTCAGAAAAACAAAGGTGTTTTCTTGGACTCCTCTCCAGACATTTCTAGGCCTTTGTAGGTTTGGGAGACACGATTGCAGGGTGAAGGAGGTAATGGACACGGCGGTAGTGTTGCTTACTTGCGAACGGAGCTACGAGGGGCGGGGGGCGATGGCAGATCTGAGCTGGGACTACCCTGCGCAGTGCTCTCTGATGAGCTGCTTTGCCTTTCAGAGGGCAGACGTGGCCATCTCGGCCATTACCATCACCCCTGAGCGGGAGAGCGTTGTGGACTTCAGCAAGCGCTACATGGACTATTCGGTGGGGATTCTAATGAAAAAGCCCGAGGAGAAAATCAGCATCTTCTCTCTTTTTGCTCCGTTTGACTTTGCGGTGTGGGCCTGCATTGCGGCTGCCATCCCCGTGGTGGGTGTGCTGATATTCGTGTTGAACCGGATACAGGCTATGAAGGCTCAGAGCGCCACCCAGCCTCGACCCTCTGCATCTGCCACGCTGCACAGCGCCATCTGGATTGTCTATGGAGCTTTCGTCCAACAAGGTACCTTCTGGTTTCCCTGGAAGAATTTATTCAGTTTGAAGTTTTCAGATGCGTCTCACCAAAGTCATTTTCGATGCAATTTTATTTTGTCTCTAGGACAGTGCTAATATTATGATGCACCCAATTTCTCTAAGTAGTACCAGAAATTCAGTGAAACGACAACAAGGAACTCAATGTGAAATCCTGATTCTCCACTTTAAATAAAATTAACTTTGGAGTTATGTTAGCACTTTTCTCCCCTCCCACATTAGATGATTGATATGCATGTGAGGTTGTCAAGTTTAAGATTGCTTAAACCTGGAGGCTTACTGGGGGAAAAAAATCACATTTGTGTTGCAATCACCTAACCAGCACTCCAGCCATTCTTGAGATTCACAATCTCCTACCTAAGAGGTCTGGATAGCTCTTCCATGCGGTGATGAGTTACAGGATTGTGCAATTTTAACTGGGAAGGACAAATTGCAATGTTCTTAAATGTGAATCTTGGCCTTGTTTGTGCCATGGCAAAAGCTTTACAAGGTTATGTGAGGAGAATAGGCAGGGAGAAGCTTTCTTCAGCTACCCCCTAAGGGACCAAAGGAAATAATTGGCCTCAGAGAGGCAGCTTCTTACTGAAAGTTACATGCAATGATTGCTAAAAGTGCCGGGAAAAATCATCTAGTGAGAGCTGAATATTAATAACAGTGACATGCTATATCTCATTTCTCTGGTTGAAAAGAAAAGTGGGGAACCCACCAGGTATGAAGTAATTCTATATTCACAGAATTCCTGTCTTCTCTTTGTGAATCTGAAATTGCAAAAGGACTTTCCATCAAGTACTGGCCCCGGAAGTTCGTACCACTGCAAAGCAGAATCTTCTATGAGATTCTGATGATCAGGTGCTCTTCTTGGTACTCTGATGAAACTTCCCACTTCTAAACACCAAACCTAACATTTCTTTGTCCTTTTCCAAGATTGGTGGCTTTCATATCTTTCCTTAAAGGAAATGCACTGCTGGCAGTCACTCTCGTGCTGCCCAGAGCATCCATGGTGGCAGTCTGTGTCCCTGGCGGTAGAGGGTGCATCTCCCTGGGGTCAGATATGTTGGTGCCTTGGCCCATCCCCTGTGCCTGTCTCCTCAGGTGGCGAAAGTTCTATGAACTCCATGGCCCTGCGCATTGTGATGGGCAGCTGGTGGCTCTTCACCCTCATCGTGTGCTCTTCCTACACTGCCAATCTCGCTGCCTTCCTCACAGTGTCTCGGATGGACAACCCCATAAGGTAAGCCCATTCTGCTTCCTGACCCAGGACCATGAGCTCCAAAAAGCTTTAAAGAGGAGTTACCTCTGGCGGGGAGAACAGAGGCAGAGACGAACTCAGATTCCGGATCCGCAGTGGGATGCTTGGAATTATTTTAGTTCAAGCAAAGAACTTCATCCTGTTGTATTTTATTTCATGCACAATTATGTAAATGTATAAATTCATGAAATGATATTAATCTGAGCATTTAAATATGCCTTACAAAAGTAATACATCCAGATGTTAAACTCAGCAAATTAAATTTCCTCAGACATTTAAACATTGATTTGCAAACTCATTTAATCAAAAATTTTATCAACATTTAGTTAAAATTAATTGAAATCAAAAGCCTAATATATTTTTCAAATCTTCAAACATCTTGAAATTATTTTTTTAAAATAATCCAATTATCTCAAGTAGAAAAATTATTTTCATTTACATCTATAAAATTATAACATTATTAAAGTTAAGGATTAAGGTTTTGTCTTCATTGAAATGCCTTTATTTTATGAGAAGATTCCCAAATAAAGGAACATTTCCCCAAAAAACTTTGGACAAAGTAAATGTGAGTTGGATATGTGGTCCAAGTGGTGTAGGCATGAGTCTGTCCCACACTTCACTGGGTACAATGTTGGCTTCAATATTATCTCTCAGTCAAGCCCTGAGTATGGTTTTCAGAGTTCCTGTCTTTCATAACTTCTTTAACCCATTGCCCTCCTATCATTATGTTGGTCCTTTTGATCCACAGCTTTATCCAGTCATCCTTACTTAACCAGCTTCTCTGGCTCACACCTGCTTATTGAGTTGAATTCCTTGACTTGGATCCAAGGTTCAGTGTGCTATTATCTGGTGTCTTCATTAAATTGACATTTTTATTGAGAGAATTATGGATTCACAAGAAGTTGTAAGAAGTAATGCAGAGAGGTCCCCTTGGATCCTTTACTTAGTTATCCCCAGTACAACATTTTGCAAAATGATGGTATTTTATTACAACCAGGCTATTGACATAGATGTAATGAACTGATTTCATTTAGGTTTCCCCTCTTATACTTGTGCTCATGAGTGTAGGGGTGTGTGTGTGTATGTGTGTGTCTGTATACATTCTATTCTGTGAGGTTTGTGTATCTACCTCTACAGTAAAGATATGCAATAGTTGCTTTGCCATGACACCTTATGTTGTCCTTTCACAGACGCACCATCCTCCTCTACATTTTCTCCTGTCCCATCTGGTTCCTAACACCTGGCAGCCATTAGTTTTTCTCCATTTCTAAAATTTTGTCATTTCAAACATGTTATATAAATAAAATAAGTAATATCATTTGGCTGTAGGTTTTTAAAAACTCTGTAGTTCCTTAAAAATTAATCTCTGTGGTGATGTGTGTTCCCAGCTCACTGCTCTTACTGATGGCTAGTATCCCATGTCCCACAGTGCATTTAACCGTTCACTAAAGAAGGACATCTGGGTTGCTTCCAGTTCTTGGCAATTTTGAATAAAGCTGCTATTGTTACCCAGTTTTGAGCCAAATCTTGCTTCTTTAACTCTCCAGAGCATAGCCAGTAACCACATGAGAGGGTGCTGGAGCAGAGGGAGGACTTAGCAGCCAGTGAAGGGCAGAGGAAGGGCAGAGGACAGTTCTCAGATCAGTCCCTCCAGCAAAGCATAAAAATGAAGTTATATGCATTTGGGGGATTGGAAGGGGCATGGAGATTAACTAGTGGGAAGAATATTCATAACTTTTTCCAAGAAGTCGCCACCTTGTCTCTAGGAATTTCACCTTCCTTCCTCACTTGACCATATATGTGATCAGTTTTGAGAGTTGTCATGGAGACTCTGAACAGTCCTGGAGCTGATGAGTTGGACATTTACAATGGAAACACCTGCCAATGTGGCTGGAGGGCAAGCGCCAGCCAGGGTGGCTTCTAAATTAGTTCAGACCAGCTCAGTTTGAATCTAATATCTAATTTTTCAAACTTCTGGTCCTAAGACAATGGTGGCCTCCTGTTTTTCATGGGAGCACATCATTTGACTAAATCAGGCATCCTTTCCATAAGTGCTGATCACACCTACTCTGACCAGGACTTAGGGAAGGGCACAAAGAGAAACAAAAGGGGAGCAAAAAGGAAAATAATGTGCTGCCACAGGGCAGCGGGTAACAGCAATAGCCTTGTGCTCCTTGTACTTGTGTGGTACCAATTGTTTCTGTTCATTTATGATTTTGAATCGTCTTCCATTAGTATAGCTAAAGTTTTGTCAATTGTTTATCTTTTCAATAACTTTTAGTCTCTATTTCATTTATTTCTTTCCTAATTTTTATTTCCTTTTTCTGCTAACTTAGGGCTTCTTCTCCCTACCTCACCCCCTGTTCTTTGCATTTTAAAGTTAACTTGTTTATTTGAGGTCTTTCATTGTTTTTAATGTAGTTTTGCTAGGTTGAATTTCCATTTTCATTTGTCTTAAAATATTTTCTAGATATTTCTTTTGACTTCTTATTTGGTTGTTCAGGAGTGTGGTGTTTAATCTCCATATCTTTCAAATTTTCCAAATCTGTTACTGCTTTCTGGTTTGACAGCATTGTTATTGCAAAAGATACTTGATATGATTTTGACTTTAAATTTGTTACAGTTGTCTTTTGGTCTAACAAGTAATTGATATTGGAGAAAGTTCCATGTGGGTGTGAAAAGAATGTGAGTTTGGGTGCTGTTGGATGGAATGTTCTCTATTTGTCTATTATTTTAGTTTATTTTTGGATGGAATGTTCTCTATTTGTCTATTATTTTAGTTTATTTTTGGATGGAATGTTCTCTATTTGTTTATTATTATAGTTTGTTTTGTATTTTTTTTATTTTCTGTGAGAATGATCTATCTATTGTTAAAAGTGGGCTTATGAAAGCCTTCACTCTTCCTGTATTGCTATTTACCCCTTCAGTTTTGTTGTGTAGGTGTGAAAATATTGGACATGTACACAGAGTTATATTTATTAAATTGACCCATTTATCATTATGTAATAATTTTCCTTGTGTCTTGTGATAATTTTTGACATAAAGTCTATTTCGCCTGGTAAAAATATAGCCACGCTTGTTCTCTTCTTTTTACTGTTCACGTGGTATACCTTTTTCTATTCTTTTTCATTCACTGTATGTGTTTTTGAATGTTTAGTGAGTTGTTTGTATAGAAGACAGTTGGATCATGCTTTTTAAAATCCATTCTCTTAAACTTGTACTTTTAAATAGAAAGTTTAATCCATTATCATTTAATATAATTAATAAGGAAGTTTTTCTATTTTTTTTACCCACCTATCCTTATCTTGTTTTCAGGAACATTAACTCTTCATATGAGTACCCCATATTTCTTACCCTCTCTTTGAGAGTTTTCAATTAATCTCCATTTTCTCGTTCATTTTGGGGTAGCTTCTCAGTTTGTCTTCCACAGTTCTGATTAGATTTTCATTAGTCTTCATATGCCTGTTAGCAATGATAGTGACTAGAGAAATTTTACTTATATGTTTTCATTTCCCCTTTATCACATTCTCCACTTTTTTGTATCTTTTTTCTCAATCACAGTTTCATGAAATTCATCTTTAATTTTTGTCATACAGCCCTTGCTGTAGTAGTTTATACCTTTCACAGAAACAAATAATTTTTAAAATCTCCAGCATGTTGGCCAACACTATGGTCTCCTGGGTCATTAATGTGATATCATGTGAACATATTTACGTATTATTTCTTTGTACTGAAAACTTTACTTATGCCTACATACTGTGTTTATTGTTTAGTCTTGAATATGGCATGAAGGTATTCCTTGGACCTGCTAGTAATACACTTGTCTACAGTTAGAATCATCCCTTCCAGTCTCACTCTGGGTTGTGAGCGGAAGTGGAAACTAGGATGTAAATTCCCACGACTAGTACTATGGCTTAGTGAAATATTTTCCTTTTGAGTTTTTTGTCCCGATGATGAAGTTTCTGATTCTAGAATTCTTACTGATCCAGCCCCTCCAACAGTAAGAAAAGCCACAGTGTAGTTTTTCTTAACCTCCTCCCAGCATTACTATTTTCTGCACTTTACTGACAAATTACTATTTGTCAGAGAGAAATGGCAGTGACCTGGGGTTTTTGCATATGGTACCCAGCAGAGCTGAAAGGAATCCAGGGGCTTTGCATTATTGCTACTTTAAATTTCTTGTCTCTGTAGGTATAAAAAGAAATCCACTGAGATGATGCCTTTTCAGAGTAAGATGCGTTAGAGTTTCCCATTTATTTCTTCCCCTCTCCTCCAAAAATCTTAGAGTGTCTAAGTGGGTAGCATCCTTCCATTGTTCGGAACATATGATTCACTGTAGTTTAAAAATTCCTGGTCATTCTATCATGTGTCTGGAAGGATGAATGATGGATAACTCTTCCTCTCTTTATCAACATCTTTCTTATTAATCTATGTAATTTTCAGCTTATCAATTTAAAGGAATATATATGTTTAGAAATTATTATATTCCACTCTGTGTCCATGCAAATATTCATAAGCTTACACACTTCCTAAAAGATACAAAAGATGTTTGTATCAAAAAGAAATGAATCTTCTAAAGAGCAAGGGTGTGTTGACCCAGGGAGGAAATTTTTACCCATTATTTGGGTATGAAATATACTCACCGAGGAGAGCATATCTCACTTGATTCAATATGAAAGTGTCAAAATGTTGTAATTATCTTCATCTCCACGACAGTTTCCCATAAATGTACACCTATTATCATGAAAGCAGAGTAATTCGAAAAAGTTGGCATTGGCAAGTGGTAAGATGCTATAGTCCAGTGATAACGAACCTTTTAGAGCTTTCAGTGATTCAAAAAGCTTGCTGCTGCATATGTGCCATAGGTTTACCATCACTGCTATAATCCGTCTTTTTCACTGATGCCTGTATGTAGGAAATATTTTGACTAAAACCCCTAGGTGAGTAGCACCGTATTTTCAGAAGGGTCACATTTATCTTACAGCCTCATGTTGGAAAGGAGGAGCACAGTAATATGACCCAGAGGTAACATGGTAGAGTTGTTAGGAACATAGACATTGTAATTTGACTGCCCAAATTCATATTTTCCTTTCCGTTTCCTAGCTATGTGATCTTGTGCAGAGCACTTAATCTCTCTGTGCTTCTCTTTTCTCATCCATACACAGTGATAAGAATACCACTGATCTCCCTCAGGGTTATGGGGGAAATTAACCAATTTAAAGCTTAGAACATTACCTGTACACAGAAAGGGCCATCTGAATGGTTGATGCTATTGTTGTTTGTTGTTGTTGACAAGGCCCTCAGTAGTCAAAGGAACTGCTCTGTGATTTGGGATCATGTGTGAGAAAGAAGATCATAGTATAGGAAGCAGGCAACTGCACTTTGGAACTGGGATCAATTGGCTAGATGATGTTATTCACTTGACCATTCTAATCCTATGCCTATAAAGGTGAAGCAGAGAAGTTGATATAGTGGCAATTTAAATTATTTGCTCATCTGTTTATTGAATTTGGAAACATGAGGATTGGTAAATTAAAGTGAGCAAATGCTTCCTACAGATAAATCCTTGTGCCAAGATAAGGGAAGATAAGCAATCTATAAAGGCAGTTTTATACATGTACAGTACCCACAAACTATACCTAATTTTAGAGGGGAGAAAAAAAGACTGAGTTTATCAGAAGTCTCAAGTAGCCCAGGGTAGTTTTCCTTTTTCTTGGTGTAAAGAAATAGGCTTCATATATACCCGTTTGTTGTAAAGTTTCAATTTTAAATTGTAACATTATTGAAGAAGTCGTATGATTAACTGAATATCTGGATGGATTTGGTCTTGGTGATGACTTCCTTGACATAATAGCAAAAACATGATACATAATAGAAAAAGTGGATAAGTTGGGTTTCATTAAAATTTTAAATTTCTGTGAAAGACATTGTTACAAGAGTGAAAAGACAAGTCACCATTTGGGAGGAAAATATTTCAAAAACATATAACATAAATGACCAATCTCCAAAAATTACAAAGAACTCTTCAAACTCAACAATAAGGAAAAAAATCCATTTAAAAGTTGGGAAAAAGATCTGAACAGATATTGCACCAAAAAAGATATCCACATGGCAAACAAACATATGAAAAGATGCTCAGTGTTATGTGCTATTACAGAATTGCACATTGAAACTGCAGCAGGATTCCATGACACACCTGTGTCGATGGCCGCAGTGCCAGGCATCGACCATTCTGAATGCTGGTGGAATGGGAATTAACAAGAACTCTTCCTTGGTGCTCACGACATAGCCCACCATGAAAGACACTTTGGCAATTTCTTCCAAAACTAAACATGCTTACCACAAAATTTAGCACCCACAGTTTTTATTGTTTGTCCAGACTGGTTGAAAACATATAGCCATGTAGAAACCATATAGCCATGTAGAAACATGCACATAGGTCTTTACAAAAACTTCATTCATGACTTTCAAAACTTTCCAGCAACTAAGATGTTCTTCAGTAGGCCAGTGGATAAAAATCCCATAGTCCATCCAGACAGTGGATGTTATTTAACACCAAGAGGAAAGGAACTTGCAATTCATGCAAAGATACAGAAGAAACTTAAAGGCACATTGATAAGACGAGGTCTAATGAGAAGTAAAAATATACATGTGTTTTAATGACATCTGTGTCAAGATTTTAAAAGGTTTATTTGTCGATGAAGTGAAGAAAAAATTATGAAGTGGGCAAGGCTATGTGTATTAACTTCTCTTTGGAGAGTGAAATTATAGATTATTTATACATGGATCATTGTTATTGGGGATGTAAGGATTCCATTGTTAAATTAATAATGGACAAAGACATTAAATAAGAATCATAAATAGTTGGGAATGATCTGAACTCCATGCTAGTTTTTCTGGGTGGCAGTGTCTTCAGTTTTTTAATTTGAATGCTTTTGGTGGTGCATGCACTCTTTCAGTTGCCCTTTGTCTCATCACTCTTTTTTTGCTCCTGCTGCCTTCCCACTTTCACAAGCCAATCTTAAACCATGAAGACATTCAGGTTTGTGACCTCTGACATGGAAGATGTGGATGACTCTCCATGAGATACCACATACTGTTAAATTCCTCTCTTCAAAGGGGTGGACATTGACTAGTCTCACTGTCCTGATGTGAAATCTCAGGTCTTATCTCAGACCTTATCTCAGATCTCTTGACTCAGAATCTATAAGCAACTGCATCCCCAAGTGATTGAATTCACATTGAGGCTTAGAAGTCAATGCTTCTAGTGAAGAAAAAAATGTGCCTTCTGAATTTCTGATAGCTTGAAGTAGTAGGCTATATCTTACATGTATCTTGCACATCTCTCTTTGCATTTGGGGTGCCACAAACTGGAAAAAAAGGTGGTACATATTAACAATACTCATTTGTTAATACTGATGAAAAAGGTACTGTGGGAATTGCTGTATACACCAAGATGGACGACCAGGCGTGGGACTTGGCCTTCCATCATTAACCCCTGTAAAACTGGAAGCATATACTCTATAGAGGTTTTTTAAACATAAACGCACAGGTGGACTGAGAGGGAAGGGAAACATTTTACGCAAATGGTAAGCACAAGAAAGCTGATGGGGCCGTATCAATATAACCTCACAGAGAAGACCTTTACCACTGAGTATCATAAGGGAAAGAAATACTGAATAATAGTAGGAGGAATAATTTTTACCAGGAAGACAACAGTCTTAAAAATGTATACACTTAATAATGGAACATTAAAGCTTATGAGGTAAAATCTGCTAGATATAATAGAGGAAATAGAAAAGTGTTAAACAGTCAAAAATTTAACCTCATTCTCTTAGAAACTGTCAGAACAAGTAAACAAAAAGCCAATAAAGCTATAGAAAATCAAAACAAAACCACCAACTAACTTGACACACTAGACATTTATATAACACTTTACCCCAAAATTGCAAAGTACACATTTTTGAAGTATACACAGAACATTCATTAGCAGAGACCGTGTGTTGATTCATAGAGTTGTTTCAATAAATTTTAAGAGTAAATTCTGAGTATGTCCTAGCATCACAATTAAGTTAAATTATAAACAAGTGAAAATAAACTAGAAAATCTACAGTAATAAAGTATAATTCTAAAATAACCCACATATCAAAGAAAATAAAAATTTTAAATATTTCTAACTAAATGATAATGAAAAGAGAGCATATACAATTGTGGAATCAAGCTAAAATAGTGCTTAAAGGTAAGTTTATAGTTTAACATAGTGGCGATATTAGAAACAAAAAATTGTCTAATTTGTTTTCTTAAATTCAAGCTTCTTATCTCCCTCTGTCTTAGTCACTTTCTTGTCCCTAGGACATGTTGTCCGACACCAGAAACTTTGAGGAGGAGAGGTTTATTTTGGCTCAAGGTTGTAGTTCATAGACTGCTGGCACTGGGCAGAAATGGCGTGGCAGAGGAACCTAGCACAAGAAAGCTGCTCAGGGAATGCAGGCCAGGAGGCAAAGGGCCAAGGCAGGAGCCAGGAAGAGAACCTTTAGGTCACACCCCTTTGGCCACCAACTCTGACCAGGCACTGCCTTCCAGCAGCACAATCCCTGCTGAACTCCCTGGCGGGTACATTGTCCCCGTAACCCTCACCTTCAGGAAGCCCCGCCTGTGAGAGGAGGGAAATAAAGAACTTCCATATTTTCACATTATTTTGAAAAAATAAGTGGAATATATGTAGTAAAAAGAATTAGAAAAGCAAAAGCTGGCTTTTTATAAATTTAATAAAGTTGACAAACCCAAAAGGAGACTAATCAAGAAAAATAAATGAGAGAAAACTGAAATTACGAGCATCAGGAATGAAAGTTGAGATCCTCATAGACTCCTTAGACATCAAGACAATAATAAGGCAATACTATACACAACTTTATGGCAATAAATTCAACAATCTGGATGAAATGGATTCATTTCTTTTAAAACAAGATATTGGGTTTGTAAGCAAACATCTTGCCATTTATGAAATTCAGGCCCAGGTGGTGTCACTAGTACAACATTTAGAGAAATCATACTAATCATGTATTATTTCACAAAATGGAGGAGAGAATCATTTAAAAAACATTTAATGAAACTGACATCAGGATGATGCCAAAAGCAGAAAAAGATAGTGCAAGAAAATAAAATGATGGGTCAATATCTTCCTTGAACTTAGATTCAAAAGTTCTCAACAAAATATTAACAGGCTGAATCAGGTAATAAATAAAAATGATAATGCATCATATGAAGCTGAAATGTTATCCCTGAGATACAAGCTTGTTTTAACATTTGAGAACAAATCAGTGTAATTTACTATGAAAAGTATAGAAGAATCATATGATCATCTCAATTGATGTAGAAGAGCATCTGACACAATCAATGCCTATTCATGATTGAAAATAAATAAAAAGAAATAAAAGGAAACTTCCACAACTTGATAAAGGGATTAAGCAGAGAGCTGATTATTACTGAATAACTAGTGATGAAGTCTTGACTGCTTTTTTTCTAAGATAAGGACAACATTTTAGCAGAGTTTTTTACCTGAGCAGTAAGTATAAAAGAAATATAGGAGAGTGAACTTGATTGAAAAAGTAGAACTCTTTCATGATGACTTGATGGTCTTTGTAGGACATCCTCATGACTTTCTAATAAAATACAATATCATAAATAAATTCTCATATGTTGTAAGAAACAAAATCAGAAAATAAAAATAACTCAACAATTATAATAGCATCAAAACAAATAACTTTTAGGGATATATGTTTCAAAATAGATCAGTTATACTCTGAAAACTGTAAAATGAAGCTGAGAAAATTAAAGAAGATCTAAATAAATGTAGTGGTATCCAATATTCATGGAGTGGGAGATTCACTATTGTTGAGATGGCAAATCTTTATGATTGAGCAATAGAATGAATGAAAACCATCAAAACTCTAGCAGACTTTTAAAAAGGATAACAATGACAAGATTTTAATAATTTACATGTAAATGCAAATGATTTAGAATGGTGAAAAGAATTACGAGCAAGTGGAAAATGAGCCCAAGTGATTTCAAGCCTTTCTGTGGCATGGTCAGGGCATGCTGCATGGTCTCTCTCTGTCCAGCTGTGTGTAATCTCATCTTCCAGTACTCTTTCTTTCCTGGTTTTTGCCTGCTCCTTGAACATGACAGGCTGTTTCTTGTCTATGGCCTTTACATCAACTATATATTTGTAGAACATTCTTCCCTTTGCTTTTTACCAAGTCAACTTTGACTCATCCTTCAAGTCTTTGCTCACGTGTCACCTCGGAGTGGCCTGTCTGCATAACTTGCAGGTTATATAAACCCTTTTTATTGTTCTCTTGTATAGACCCCCTCTCAGAACTTCTCTTTCTTAGCAATTATTACACTGTGTAGTTACATATCAGTGTACTTATGTTTTTGTTTAATATACATTATAACTCTAGATTATGAACTCTGTCATTGAGGGACTGAGTTTGTTTTGTTTCTGTGTAAACAATGCTTAACACAATGTCTGACACTGTACATATCCACACGTATGCTAATTGGATAATTAATTACTGAAAGCAGATGTGTGTGTGTGTGTGTGTGTGTGTATGTGTGTGAGTACTTTTAAAATCAGCAATTTGTGGGATAGTTGATGATAGAGTTTAATTCTAGGGATTTAAAAAGTCTTTTTTGGTTTCAGACCCATCTAAAGTTGAATAAACACTCTTAGATGTTGAATTGCAGACCCTTGAGGCCTGTCTGCAGTAGCTGGAAAATCTTGAATGTTGTTTATACTCTCAAGTTATGTATCCTGTGCTTTCTGTTCCTTGGATGTTGCTCCATTTAAAATTTCACATGCAAGAAGCTGGCTTGAATGTTTGTGTTTGAGGGTTTTTATCGTATTAATTCACTTATAATTTAAGAACAAATTCTTCTGTCATGTATACTAATCAATGTCTGGTTAAGAAGTGTTGGCAAGACATCTTTTTGTAAGGGCAAATTGGAGATTTTCCATTTCTTTTTCTGTTTGTTTGTTTTTGTTTTTTGTCTTCTTGAGACAGAGTCTCACTATGCAGTTCAGGCTGATCTTGAACTCACTTTGTAGCCCAGGCTGACCTTGAACTCACAAGGATCCTCCTACCTTAGCCTCGCAAGTGCTGAGATTACAGGCATGTGCCACCATGCCCAGCTCCTTTTTCACTTCTTTTGGTTGTTTGATATTTGTCATTATTCTATTGCTCCTGTATTTATAGATCCATTGGCATAGTCAGGAATGCAGTCTGCAGTCTATGCACACACTTTTGAATAGTGAGATTCATGAATTGAAAACATCCAGACTTTATAGCCATGAGAAGTCACGCATATGCACAGCCTGGCTGTAGAATTTGTATTACTGCTCAGACTTATGAATGCACAGTATGTATAGTTCCAAGAAATCTGGTTCCCAAGGGGAAAGCGTGACACACAGCTCCTGGAATGGGGGCATGGCACTCCACCATGTCTTATCTAGAACCATGGCATCTGGTTGTCAAAGGAACAGCAGGGGAACTGAGTCCAGTCTTCTGAAGCAGATGCTGAGTTCTTAGGAAAGTGCAGAGGCAGCACCTCCACATGCTTCCTTTGTGGACATGCTCAGGAAGATGACCCTCCCATGGCTAACCTAAAGTGGATGTGTGCATTGTGGGGGGAAACCCCAAATTAGTTTGTTAAATAAAATTAATGAACTTCTTTGGATCAGTTTTAGGTTTACATGAAAGTTGATTGGAAAGTACAGAGTTTCTATATAGTTCCTTCTTCCTTTCCCTACTTTCCCCTATGACTTACATCTTAGTGTGATGCATTTGTTAGAATCGCTGGGCTGATAATTGATGGGCTATTATTAACTGAAGGCCATAGTTTACTTAGGATTCATTACTCTGTGTTGTACATTTCACAAGTTTTGATACATCTGTACTGACACACATCTATCCATAATGATAGATAGTAGGTATGTACAAAAAAATCCCTGTGCTGCAGTTTTCCATCCTGTTCTTCCCCTTCATTTTTGTTGTTATGGTGGTAGTGCTTTTTTTTTTTTTTTCTTTTTTTTTTTAGCTAAGCAGAATGTTGGGTATGTTTATATATCTTCCTGGACCACACTCTCCAAAAACTCTGTTGTCACTAGATTCTATCTATTCTGCCTCCTAAATCTCCAGTATGTTTCATGTGATATTCTCTGCCATATGTAGGTACTGATGACCACTTCACTCATTACTAAAATCTTCTGATTTACCTTTCTCTCACCTCTTTTTTTCTTTCAGACCTTCCTCCATAGTGCCAGTAGATAAACCTTTGTAAAAGAAATTCTGGTCAAGTTATTCACAGGCTTGTCACCTGCGGCGGGTCCCCATAATGTTCAGGTTAAAGTTGCATTTTCTTAGTGCCGCACCTTCTATGATCTTACCACTTTTCCAGCCTGACTTCGGTAGTTCCATGCAGGTGCCATCTGGCCACAGATTGCTAAGCCTTGATGAACACTGCAATATACCTCCTGTTCTTAGCCAGTTCAGGAGTTTGAAATTTTTAGGATGCAACAATTTATTTTTTGGTCTTGCAGGATTTTCTTCCTTACTATTTTCTATGGCAGCTCTTATATAAAACTTCTTAAATTGAATTGTAGCTGTTTGCTTATTTATTCTCCTGGTGTTTCTATTACTGAGCTTATTAAATTGAGTTATTACTGTTCATCTATAAGTGCTCTCTTTCATTAGATTTGACCTCTTTGAGGATAGAAATGATATCATATTTAGATGAGAGTTCTCCATGCTAAGCAAAGGGCTTGACACTCAGCCCTCAGTAGGAGTTGGATAAATGCATGAATGAGTGGACAGTGGAGCAGGAGACTTAGGTCACATACAGTCAGCAGATAATTAAATGGTAATAAAATCAGTCTGGGAGAAGAAAAGAGTAGGTGTGGAGAGAAAATAGCATGCATGGGCCTGCTAGTGAATGCAGGGGGAGGAATTCCTGCCGAGAGCACACTGCCCGTGTGGCTTGGATGGCGTGATATGGAAGCACAAAGGTTACAGTGATGGCTGGGAATGGGGCCACCTGGGATGTGATAGGATTTATGCTCTGGCAGGTGAGCTGGTCACAGCTTTTTTCAGTCAGGGTCTGCGGAACCATCCCCTTCCTCTGACAGCCTAGATATTCTTGGATCTTCAGTAAGCGTCCATTCTTACAAATGCAGGCCAAGTGACTTGGAAGACAGCCAGACTATTTACAGCAGATTTGGAGCTATGTGGTGATGTTCACATTTTTAAAATAAGAAAAAAACTAATCTGTTGGTATTGCAAGAAATGATACATTGTGGAGAGAAATGGTTCTACCACACTTTATTGTTATAGATAAGAAAAGGAAAGGGGAACCAGGCACAGGAAGGCAGATTTCAGAAGAGAGGACATTTTGAGGTCCGAGGTGACGTGTAGTTCAAGAGGAAAGTACCCATAAATGATGAAATGTCATCGAGTCACTAGGATCTTCATGAGGAAGGTGGCCATGGGGAGATCCCAGGCTCCCCATGAGGTCAGAGAGCTGACAGCAGCATGGGGGCTGTGGTCTACTGCTAGAGACTGAAGGAGGGATGTCCACTTGGGAGTGGGCACAGGGGGCCAAATTACAGAACAGGGAAAAGTTGCTGGGAAAAAACATTTTAGATTTGATATCTAAACTCTCATTTTGACTAAAAAACCCAAGGAAAGAAGAGGTGGTCACTGCTTTCGGAATCCTGCTTGGTGTTGATGTACAAAAAAGTAAAAGAGAATCACTGCTGCCGTATAAATACCACTGGATTCAGTCTTTTTATTCAGTGTTTATCTTTTTAATAGTACATCTTTGCGGTACACGATGATCACACTCCATGTGGGGAGTTGGTCCAGGTACACAGCACATCTTAATTCTTTTTTTCATACCCTTTCCCATCCTTCCTTCCCCCTCCCTCCATCTCTTGGTCCCCTTTCTTTCCTTTTGAAAAAGATCTATTTCCCTATTTTCTACTATCTTTTACTTTGCTCTTTATTTACAGTACAGGTTTCTTATATAAGAGAATCCACGTGATATTTAAGCATGTATGTCTGATTTATTTGACTTACCATTATGATGTTTCAACATACATCCATTTCCCTATAAATGCCTCAAGTCTATCCTTCTTTATGGCAGACTAGTGCTCCATTGCCTGGAAACACCACATTTTCTGTATCTATTCATCTGTTGATTGACATATAAGCCACTTCCAAGATTTATCTGCTATGACTTGCTGTTATTAACATGGGTGTACATGTATCAAGGCATCATATTACAGTGGATTCAGTCTTTGTGTTAGCACAGTGGCTTGCTGACTGTCTGATTTTAGAGAAACATTTTATATACATTGGAGCCTTAGATTTCTCTCCTCCAAAATAGACACAACCATACCAGTTCAGTGGCTTATTATGTCAGCTAATTAAATTAGACATCCCCAGATCCAGCATGGTGTTGGTGGTGTTAGTCCTCAGTAAATAATTCTATCTTTCCCTTGATGCTTTTTAAAAGTCTATTTCCAGGTTCAGCTAGAAAACAATTCCACGACATTGGAATAACTTGTGTGCATTTGGTAGGTATGTTTGCCATGTTCTGCTGATAACATTTGAAATTGTAATAATGTGAGTGTAGGAGTTGGTTAAATATCCAACTTTTTGTAAAACAGTTGAATTATTATTGAATTTTAGCTTTCTTCTGTCTGTGAATTTGATGTACAACTGTGGCAATATTTATAAGTGATTTATTTGAAAGAAGAAGTGTGAACACTTAGGAAGGAAAAAGTGCTCCCTAGGAAGTAGCAACAATTCCCTGAGAACAGATCATGTTGGGTTAGGCTAACCTCTTCCACTTCCTATTTCTTTGTTTTTGATAGGCCTATTAGACTGGCAAATCAGGAAACTCTACAAACCTCTTGAGTCTTGATTTCAGAAATGCATTTGACAATCTTACATTGTAATCTTGTGGATAAGAAGGAAAATGCAATTGTACAATGAAATAGTTTTGGTATTGATGAAAAACTGTCTCAGAGCATTAATAAACTACTATTTGGGCTGAATTGACAAATGATTTTGCAGTTGAATGGCATAAAGTTCTGAGTTTAGAACCATTGTGTTCAACAATAGTCAGGCTTACATATTAAATCTAGACAATTAAAAATTGTACAAAGTATAAAAATGTAATATTGTATTTTAATTTATAGTTGTTTCATTTCAGATGTAATTCATGGTGTGTTGAAACAGGTATGGTCTATCAGAACCCTTTTCCTTCAGATAATTTTAATAAATTAGGTATTTGTCCTGTGAATTAAGTTTTTGGAAAATCTGAGAATCACTTTGTATATAGTTTCTCTGTATTTGTAGTCTTACTATAAATTTAACTCGATTGGTTTTCAACAGGTATTTCAACAATAGAGCACAGGCATTTTCTAAATTTCTGCATTTCTGCAGATTTGGTTCATATCTGGTTCTTTATATATAAAAGATAACTTCACTTGGATCCAAGTTTATATTCTCTAGCCTGTAGGAATCCAGAAGAAAGAATGAAATACTGAGTTTTATTTCTCTGAATCATTTTCTTCTTTAAAAATATTCTTATAGGATTTTTTGACATGTTTTTGCTAGCATGCATCTTAGTTTTCTCGTTGTAGAGACAAAATACCTGTTGCCCAAAGTTAAAGGACAAAAGGTTTATTTAGCTCACAGGTTGCAGAGGTTTCAGTCCATAATTCTCTGGCTCCAAAGCAGGGTGGTAATCAGAGCAGGCAGTGGCAGCAGACAGGCGATGGCAGCCACAGAAGCAGCAGCTGCAGCAAGCCTTTTTTCTGTCCCTTATATTCCATCCAGGCTACCACCCTTTGAACCAGTAACACTTACACTCAACGTGAGGCACCCTTAGTCCCAGCATCACACCTTTAATCCTAGCATAACATCCTTAATCCCATCATCACATACCCTAGATCCAACCACCTCCCAAGAGTCCCACCTGTGACTGCCTGATGCTTTGGTGGGACATCTAGACACAAGCCCCAACAGCATGTGTACATGTAGGATTTGTTTGTTTTCATTGGATTTCTTTAAAACATGGTGAGGTCTTTCACTTCTCATGCTGAGTTTTTTATGGCTTTGCTGTTTTTGAGGGTACTTTTCTTCAGTTATAAATTGGTTATTATTTCTGTTAAAGTTGTTTGCATGTATTTCAACAGCTCCTATACATTGGTGCTCTGTTCTCTACTCTCTGTAACTGTTATCTCTTTTATTTTTACTTTATTTTAATTTCTTTATTCTTTTACTGTAAGTTCATGGTAAAAGTGAGACCTTTGTACAATTTATTCTGTTTTTTTCTACTGTTCACGTGGAATATATTTGAGCAGCTCCACTCCCTGTCCTGTAATTCTTCATTTTATTAACATTTCCCTTCATATCTCATCTGTTGATTTGTCACTTTTAGCTGTTTTCTTCCAGGCTTTTGCTCTCAGTCACGAAAATGCTTGTGTAGAAATGGCAGGTTTGCCGTTTTACTAAGTTGTAATTTTTGGGTGATAATGTGACATTTTATCCCTTTTATGTTAATTTGATTAGAAAGCTGGGACAGTAGCGGGTGCTCACCAGAAACCATCTTCAGCTGGAAAGCCCGAAGTGGCTAAGATGTTGACTGACAAACTTGAGATTATAGATGATATCAACAGGATGGTAGAGAGTGCTGAAGCCAACTAGATGGATAAATGAAATATGACAGGCTGCCTAAAAACATGTCACTTAAGTACAGGATAGGGGATGCCTGAGTCATGCCTTTCCAATCTCCACATGGAGCTTGCAGTGCCCAGTGCCACCACTCCGAAGGCTTCAGTTACCATCGGATAATAGCAGTGTGATACCTGAGGCCCTGGTGTAGGCCAGGCACCTAAACACAGTTTGTTTAGCACCAAGCTCATTAGCTTGACTCCACACCACTCCACCAGCATTCACTAGTGGTAAAGTGTCACTGTCCACCTGGTCACTCAGTCACCCCTCCCCTAGACTGTCCTAATTTCCCATGGGAAAGAATTCTCCAACAGAGAATTTTGTCTTGCTCACACATATTTCTCAAATTGCTGTATTTCTGAAGCAAATACACCTGGACGGCTGCCTCTCTACCTCTACATGTGTTTACACCCATTGTTTTCTGTGTTTTTAGCCCAGTACCTTCTGTGATTCTCTTTAACAGACTGATCACATTGGGTTACAGTGTTTCCCAGTGCCTCCACTATGTACCTGCTGGGTTTCCCCAAGGAGCAGGCCTTAAGGGGTTCCTGCTAGTGGTCCAGCTCCTCCAGCAGCACTGAGATAAGAGGATCCTAGCCCTCACCTACCCATTCAGCTTCTTCAAGTTGCCTCGCATACCTGGTAGCTGAGTCATAACATGTCTCGCTCTGTGCTTTACATTCACTGCTTTCCTTTTTCTGTCCTGGAACTCTTTGCTCTCCTCGTCTTCCTGGAACACTCATAATTTCCCACTCCAGCATCTTCTCAAGAACTCCATCCTCTGTACATTCTTGGTGACCTGCCAGACTCTGTACAATCCCTTTTTTCTTGGCTTTGCCAGCACTTTTCACATGCCAGTCCTAATGCCACCTCCCTCTATTGAAATTGTGTCATTAATATACTGTATTCCCTACACTTTTAAATATAGTCCCTTCACTGTCAGTAAACCAGTTATTTTCAGGTTAGCTCCCTGCCACCTCCTCTTCAGTGTGCATGCCGTTGTCCTTCAGTTCCTTTGAAATTTCAGTCTCTTTGAAGTCTCTCCCAGTCTGCTCAGAGCCTTGAATCTTTCTTGAACTTTTCCAGTTTCCTTGGTGCTCTTTTCTTCAAACTCTCTTTGCACAGACGGCCTGTTTCTACCACATTGCTCTGTATTCTCTTTGCTATATGCGTTGGAAGCTAATCATGATTGTATTGCTCTTTGTTAATATTTCTTACTCTTACCCAAACCTTCAAATTAAAAAAATTAGAAAAAAATCATCAAAGTTTTTCCCTCCTGTCCAAGTAATCAATATGTTTGTTTTAAGAAAATAATTTTGCATGTCTGGCTCTGCACATTTATGAAAGGATAGAGAAAGGTAATCTAAGAAACAATATGATCATAGCTTCAAGCTATTTTTAGTAAAAATTATTAGATTTATTTTTATCTAACTTTGAGGAAAAATGAATATAATACAAAGCTAAAGTGATCCCTGAATTTGATAGATCCTTCTTGTTCACAAAAAATATTCATTCCTAAATTATTCTTCTGTAGTTATAAAGTCAAATTGGAGAAGCTGAACAAATTGGCATACTGCTGAAGTCTTTGCTTCAATTATTTGAACCTCTCTGATGCAAACTAAGGGAATTATCATACACACATATCTTCCCATTTCTCTAAACCTTACTTTCCATCTTTAGTTATTATATTTACATTGCAAAAATTGTGAGTCTGTATTCCTTTTCCGTAGCCAAAATTACCCAGAGTTGTTAAATATTTGTTCTATATGTAAATGAATTCAGGGCTGCTCAAAACTTACATTTTTATTATAGTTCACATCTCATTAATTCCCTTGGTTTTTATAGAAAACACTTAAACGTGAAAAATCTTAAAAAATAGTGTAAGACTTATGCCACACCATTGGTATGTATCTAATGTTACTGAATTGATTGCTTTAATTATGTTTTTTGAAACAAAATCTTTTGGATACTGTTGAAAATACATTTAAATTTATACCCAGTTGCATTTTTTTTCCAACTATAGGTACAATTTATTGACATGAATTCAGAATGTACTGAGTTTATATATATGCATCTGTAAATAAAGTATATAGTTATTTTACTATTTTAATATATTTTAAATATCCTAAACTTAATATCTTTGGTATCATTGTACATTTATATGGGTAATTCCCTATCTTGTATGTAATTCTTCAGAATGTGTATAAATGGTATTGAACCATATGTAATCTACATATAGTAGAAAATCTTTTATATTGAGTTTTACAATCAATATCTGAGATGCATAGGTCTAATCTATTTATTTAGATGCCATATGGTGACATATAGTTTAATGATAAGTTACATTGCATTCATACATCCCTGCTCACATTTGAATGTGTCAATATTTTGCCAGCACAACACCATTGACAAGCCCGCCGTGGGGATCCTAGATGTGCTCCTTGGGATATGTACCCTGAAATATAACTGCTGGCTCATGATTATGGGCCTGTTTAATTTTATTAGCTATTGCCAAATTACTCTCTAATGTGGTTTTGCAAGTTTACACTGACAGTAGCTGTGTGTGAGAGTACACACTGCCTATCAACACTGTGAATATTTGATGATTCCTGACTTTTCAATTTTCAAAATCAGATCAGTATCACGTGCTATCTTTAGACTATATTAATTCACCACTTCCTGGTTAGAAGTGAGACTAACCAGTTTTTCATAATTATTTCTACTAGGGCTTCTTCTTCTGCACATTTACTACTTAGATTTTTTTTGCTTTTGTTCAGTTGTATTATGCACATCTTATATGAATACATTTTCTTCGACTCTGTGGCTCATATTTTATTTTCTTTACAGCATTTTTATTGTGAGAAGATTTTAATATTAATACAGTCAACTTTATAAATTATTCCCTTTAGGGTTTGTCCTGTTTGTGTGTTCTTTGAAAATATCATCCCTAACTCCAAGTCATACCATTTGTTAAAAAAATTATGCAGTATTGATTTGTACATATTGATCTTTTATCCATCTTGAATTTATTTTAGAAAATAACATTTAACCTATATGGACAAACAACTTAGACAGCACCACTTATTGAAGAGCTCATGCTTTTCCCCCTCTGATTTTCAAAAGTAAATATTTTGAAATAGTTTATATTTACATGCAGATATAGTGTGGTTCTATGCAGTTCTCACTCAGATTCCCCTGTGACACCATCTCATGTTACGGTGTGCATTTGTCACATCTACAATCCAACATCAGTGTGTTACCATTCAATAACTGCCATAATTTGAGTTTCACCAATTTCTCCCAGTGTCCTGTTCTGTCCCAGATTCTATGCCGCCATATCACATTATACTTAGTTATCATTTCTCCCTATTCTCTTCTGGGCTTGACAGTTTCTCTGACTTTGCTTGTTTTACATGACCTTGGGAGTTTCAAAAAGCACTGGTCAGGTGTTTTTGAAGAATGTCCCTCACTTGGAGTTTACTCGACTTGTGTAAGGATTAGACTGAAGTTTTAACATTTTGCAGGGAAAGAACACAGGAAGAATTGCCATCCTGAATACATCAGGTCTGGTTTGCATGCTTACCACGATGATATGGACCTGGTTCTCAGCCAACATAAATTTGCCAGATTTTTCCCACGTGAAGTGACTTTCCTGGTTGCCATAGTCTTATTTTTAGAAATAAGTTATTAAGCACAGCTCACATTTAAGATTGAGCAGATACTGTATTATGTTCCATTTCTTAAAGAAGAGAGTATTTATGTAAGTTATTTGGAATTTTCCTTTAAGTAAGTCTTACCCAGTCTGTCTCTATTTAGTAATGCAGTCAGTAATTTATATTAGTGCAGACTCAAGTGTACTTTATCCTTAAGGTTATAATCTTACTATATTGATTTTGTAGCTCATATTGTTTTAGTTTTGGCCACTGGAGCTCTTTGGGTTGGCTCCTTGGCCCTTAGCATGCCTTCTGTTATGGCTGTATCTAGATGTCCCCACAAAACTTCATGCAGTCATAGGTGGGGCTTTTTGGAGGTGGCTGGATCTTAGGTGCTTGCTGCTGGGATCATGGATGTGATGCTACGATTGAATCAGTTTGATGCTAGGATTTAGGCTGCCTCAACCTGGGGGTCAGTGCTACCTGCCCTAAGGATGGGTAGCCTGGAAAGATATAAGGAAAAGGAGAAAGGTCACTGCTTGTTGCTTCCTGCTTGCTATTTCACTGCTTTGCTGCCTTCCTGCATTCTGCCCACTATGAACGGTCACTCCTCTGCGATGCCCCTTTGCCATGCCACCCTGCTTTGGAGCCAGCCAACTGTAGACTGAAACCTCTAAAGACTCTGAACCACATAAACCTTTCTTCCTTTAACTTTGGGTTTCTGGTATTTTGTCTCAGCAACAAGAAAAGTAACTAAGACATCTTCATTTTTAAAAGCACTTCCTTGCTTTCCAGCACCATGAGATGCTCCAGCCTCATCTTGTTTATCCCTTTCTCCAGGCCTTGGATCAGCTGTTTCTCTTAGAGACTTGTTTTCTCTTACTTAAGAATGGCATTAGATTCCAAGACATGAACACTAGACATGCTTGTTACTCCTGGGTATCATTATTCCTCTGCTTTCTCAGAGGTTGGAGCTATGAAATATATGTAGGTGCATTAACCCATGCATGCATATATAGCTATAACTATTCATTTATTCATCTACAACCTTAATAAGCTGAAAATGAATTCATTCTAACTCCAATTCAGTACAACATGCTTCATTCTAATTTTTTCTCTGTAACTTCTCTCTCCAACAGTCAGAAACCTGGATCTTACCATCCACTTTCCACTTCTTAGTTTTTAATTTTTTTAATTTTAAGAGAAAAAAATAATAAAAACAATGACACAAAATTTCAAAACAAGATAGTAGGAGAGTAACAATGGTTAGTACATTGCTTATTGTTGTCTTCAAAGTAGTTGCTCAGATTATAAGATATAGGCATGAAAAATTGATCAAATGATATTAGCACAGAACTTTCTTTTCATTGAACTAATAGAAATTAGTAGTATAGCTGTCTTAACTTTTCCTTTTCCCTTCCTTCTTTTCTCCTTTCTCCCATCCAAATTCTCTTTCTTCTTGTTTTCTTCCCATTTCCCAATATCTATTCACATTTGGATCTTATTTACTCTTTCCACTTCTTACATTAGGGAGACAATATGATGTTTATACATGCAAGATTAATTTATTTCACTTATGAGTATGATCTCTAGTTGCATCCATTTACTTACCTATAAAGGTCTCTACTTTATCCTTATTTAGAGCTGAGTAGTTCTCCATTGTATAAAAATACCATATCTTTTTTATCCATTCCTCGGTGATGGACATTTGTGTTGTTTCCAAGATTTAGCTATTACAAATTGTGCTGCTATAAACATGGGTGCACATATATTGCTGTGGTATGATGATTTTAATTCTTCTGGGAAAATACCCACAAGGGGAATAGCTGGGTCAAATGGGAACTCTAATCCTAGTTTTTTGAGGAATCTCCACATTGATTTCCACAGTGGTTGCACCAGTCTACACTCCCACGAAGAGTGGAGAAGGGTTCCTTTTCTCCCATAGCCGCCCCAACATTTGTTATTGGTTGATTTTGTAATGCCAGCCACTCTTTCTGGGATGATGGAATCTCAGTGTTTTAATTTGCATCTCTTGAATGATGTTGAACATTTTTTTCATGTATTTGCCATTTGTATGTCTATCAGAGAAGTGTGTATTCATCTCAGATGCCCATTTTTGGATCAGGTCTTTAAATCTGGAGGTTCTGATTTTTTTCACTTTTTATAAATTTTAAATATAAGCCCTTTGTCTGAGGGGCAGTTGGCTAAAATTTTTTCCCACTCTGAGGGTTGTCTTTTTACTCTGTTGGTGATTTCTTTTGATGTGCAAAAGCTTTTTAATAAGATGAGATCCCAGTTGTTGATTATTTGGAGTATTTCCTGTGCGGTTTGAGTTTTGTTCATGAAGTCTCTCCCTACACATATGTCTTTGAATTTTCTACTTACTTCCTCTTCCAGTAGATTCAGTGTTTTTGTTTTAATATTTAGATCTTTCATCCATTTTGACTTTAGTTTAGTGCATGGTGATAGACATGGGTCTAGTTTTAGT
>NW_004955510.1:4976835-4998409 GCF_000276665.1 Chinchilla lanigera | reverse complement strand
ATTTTAAGTATCATTTCTTTGTGTACCTGAGAGATTATTTTCTCTATCACCCTTTTCTCTTGTTTTTTTCTCTTCTGTTGCTATCATTTCAGAAAGTCCCATTGTTTGACTTTCAGTTTCATTGATCTCAACGTGTTCTGGCCTTGTCCTGGTGGGCTGGGTGTCTGGGGTTGTATTTTGCTTCTGCATCTTGTCATTTTCTATGTTCTCTATTTTATTTTGTTTTCTATGTTGATGCTTTCCAATTTCTTTTGATAGCTTTATTAGTAGTATTGAGGCTTCCCTCGGGGATGTCCTCTAAATGTAGGTGGTTGTTTATAGGTACACCAAGAACCTACCTTCCTAATTCATAGGATTAGGATGCAAATTTACTCTTTGTTTCATCACCCAATCCTTTGGTACTGGGTTGTTGTAGTGATTATGACCTTATGCAATCACAGCATTGTTATACATGGGAGAAAAACTGATTATAACATGTATGACATCCTGGCTAATGTAGTACAGTTAGTAATAGCAATAGTTTCAAGTACAGCTTAAATATTGACAAACTATGACACCCATTAACCTGCTACTTCCAACCACAGGAGCAAACTCTAAAGTTACATAATAAAACAAAACATATACCACCTACTTTTATGCAATGATTTTTCCCATTAGTGGAGTGATTTTCACTTTTGTGTGTGGGGTGGTTATAATTGGTAGGTGGCAGGAAAAAAGTGATGAATGAGGTCAAATATAGTAGAGTCAAGCCTGGAGGTCAAAGGATCATCACCTGAATTTTGGGAAACTGGAGGACACATGGGGGAAAAGAATGAAATAGAATGTAAAGGAGTAATCAGAAAGGGAAGAGAGAATGTTTACTCACTTGAAAGTTTAAATTCAAAAAGTAGTTGAGGAAAGAGAGGAGAATCAATAGAAGAAAAGTGAAAACATAGGTAAGAAACCCAAACAATGAAAAATTGGAAGAAAAAGGAGAACAGAAAGGAAGAAAAGAAGAACAAAAGAAAAAAGTAAACCAGAGAAAGAAAGGAGAGAAAAGAAAAAAGTCCAAAAACAAAACTAACCACAAAATACAAGACAAAACAAGATGACTACCAATCAGATAGGAAAAGGATAGCCAATCAAACAAGGGAGAATAAAAGTAGTAAAATATCTCTGGTGTTTACAGTTCTGTGATAGTGTCCATGTCCCCAGAAATGTGCTGTGTACTCCAGCCAAATTTGTCATGGGAATTGTGCTGGGTATGGAGCTGATCTTGGCCTCTAGATGTGGGGTCTGGGACTGGCCTTCTGTTGGTGGAGTTCTCCAGAGCCCAACTGCTGGCTCCTTGCTGCTGCTTCAGACACTTCCATGTTGCTGGTCTCACTGGTTACTCTGCATGCCAGGGATTGGCTGTCCTGGATCTCACGGGTTCTAGTGGGTCTGCCTGCCAAAGGTGTGTGTGCACCCAGATGCTTGGGGCCAAGCCTGTAGTGGGTCTCATGAAATTCTTACTTTCTTCAACCCTGATGTATATGTGTATTTCAGAATTAACATTCCATACTTCCATGAGAGAGAAGTCTCTTCTCCTGATTACCAATTTACCATAGGTATTTTTGTACAATTCTTTTTGTCTTTAGTCTTATTATTTCTAGTCAAAACACTATTTTTCAGAGTTACTTAGGTTAATTTATATTCCCAGTGGCCTCCAGTGGCTATGTCACTTTTCTATTACATACAGGTAGATTCTCTGGCACAGTCTGTGTTCTGCTGAACTGACCAGTTTATTAAAAACAAATTGCATTCAAGCTCACTCTCCATGCCTTGGATTCTGTGGGTTTTGACAATCTCCACAACTTCTGGGGTCTGCTCAGGTTCATAAGTAAGCTCTGCACTTCCAAGAGATGCTGGGACTTTCTTTCCTCTCCACTTGTCTCCCCTGTGCACAGTCAGACTTTTGTGCCTGTCACATTCATTTTTGTTTTTATTTTCTAGAACTGCATTAGAGCATTATTCTTTCAAATATATACATGTGTATGTATATATTTACAATTAACTTCTCAGATTTATAAAGCAACATATTTATAGATAATTTTAGAGGTGATGAACATCTTTGTGACATGAATCTTCCTACTCATGAATGTAATATATCTATCTTTCCATTTTTTCTTTATTTTTATACCTTTTTTAAAGGTTCTACACATGGTCTATTAGATATGTCATAAATGTTTCATAACATCTGTTGTCATTACAAATACTACATTTAATTCAACTGTACATTCAATATATACTATTGCTACCCTATTAGAAAATTGCTGTTCCTCTTTCAGTACAGTGGAGTTTTAGGCAAAATTAATGTTCCCACACATGTGTGAACATGTTTCTAGGCTTGCTTCTTCTTTCTGTCAATTTAGCTCTTTTTGTAAAAGATCACACTGTTTCAATTGTTAAAACTTTATAATAGATGTAGTTACCTATTATATCCATCATGTAGTCTGCTTTTAAGTATTTTCATTACTCTTATCTCTTTTCATTTCCATATAAATTTGTTTCACAAAACATTACTGGGAGTGATTTGATTATATTGAATTTATGAAATGATTTGGGAAGAATTTATATCTTTACTACACTGAGTCTTTCAATATGTAATTGATAGTTTTTGCATTCTTGAAATATTCTTTCTCTCAAGATGATCATAGATTTTTTCTACTTTAGTATACTCATATGCAAATATACCAATATGCAATAAATATATTAATATTTCAATTGCTGACCATAGTAGTATTATTATCATGAAGATATTTACAAATTTTCTTAGATTTACTCCTATGTATTTGACATTTTCTGGGTATTTTTCAATGATAACATGTAATTATTTATTTTGCACCTTTATGTTGCTTATCTATAGAAAAACAGTTCATTTTGAACATTGACTATATTTTATTATGTTTATAAGCAGTCTTATTAATTATGATAATTTAACTCTAGGACTCTCAGAATTTCTATGTACACAATAACATGTTTTGTGAAAAAAATCATAACTTCTTATTCCAATTTTTACAGTTTTTTCTCCCTCTTAATCCTTAAGTAATATTTCCAGTGTAATGTTGAACAAAAGCAGTGATAATGGTTTCATGGATTGAATTGTGTTCACACAGAGTCTATATGCTGAAGTCCTAATTCCTAGTGTGGTGAGTATTCAGTGATGGGATCTTTAAGAAGTGATTGAGAGTGAATGAGGAGAAGGGAGAAGGCTTTTTCTCTCCCTTATGTGAGAATACAGGATAAAGAGGGGGTCTGCAAGCTGGAAGCGGGCCCTCACCGGAACCTGATGATGCTGGAACTCTGGTCTTGCACTTCCGGCCTTCAGAACTGTGAGAAATAAACTTATATTTATCTAGTGTGTGGTATTTTGTTAAAGTAGGCTGCCTGAGATGACCTGTGCAGTGGATGTGTTCTTCACGTTTCTTGTCTCAAAGGGAATTTTGCATTTAGGATGTTTGATATGTTCTACAGATTTCATTAAGAAATTTCCATCGAGCTGAAAGATTTATTTTTTCATAAGAGAAATAGCTGCTACATTTCATTACTTTTTCTATAAACTATGAAGATGATTATAGATTTTGTCTACTTTAGTATGCAAAATATATTGATATTTCTAATGCAAATCTAACTTTACATTTTTTAAAGAAACTCAGTTTGGTTATGTTATTTATAATTTTTAAAGTGCTATATGTATTTTTCTAATATTTTGTTTAGGACATTTACATTTTATTTCTGAGTCAGTTGGGCCTATTATTTTTCATTCTCCTGCTGTTGTGGTTAGATTTTGTTATCAAAATCATGCTGGTTTTATATATTGTGACAGAGGCATGTGTGCTTGTCAGGTTAAGCCAGGCTGTCTTGTGGTAACAGTCACGCCAGAATATCCTAACAATTCAGTCTGGCTTGAGTCCATCTCAGTAAAGTTCTCATGGCTCCCCTTGACATGGGGATGACTAAGAGATCCAGAATCTGGCATATTGTGAGGCTGCCATATTTAATATGTGGTTACTGAAGGAGAAAGGGTGTGTGGGGTTGGCTTGGATTTTTTATATATTATTTCTGCCCATTTTTCATTAATTTGAATCTCATCACATGACTCCAAACTAACTTCAAGGAAGGCTGCAGAATGCAGCATTCTTTTGTGTCCTGAGAGAAGAAATATGTTTCATAAGCATTTAGAGAGTATCATAGGAGAAAGCCTGCATTGTCTATTATCTGTGGATGTCTTTTGGAGATTGGACCTTTTTAGTTCTTAAGCATTTGGTGAAATATCACAGTGAAGCTACCTAAGCCAAGAGTTTTTAATGTGGAAAGATCTCAAAACATGAGTTGACTTTTTGTAATACTTGTAGGAATATTCAAGTTTCCTACTTTTTCTCATGTTACATTTTACCAGAGAGCTTTAATGAAATGTCAAGCGTTTGTTCATGGCCAGAGAACAAGACAGGCTACAGAGCCAAGGATTGGATGTCAGTTTCCCTCCTCATCTAATGAGAAAAGGAGGAAACATGTTTGCTCTAAGTTGATTTGATGACCTTTCTGTGGTTCACAAGGCCACTTCTCAGCTCACCATGTTTCATGCCCAGTGTAACAGCACTAAAAGAATATTGAGAAGAACCATTCAGATTTTCTTCACCAGACCAACACTTTCAAAAATTACTCTCTTAAGGCCTATAAATTTGTTCCCACTTGTCTTGGTATATTGTCATTGAGAGACTTGGAACTTATCTCACTACACAGGCACACAAACCTCAGCTATCTCTATACAAGGACAAAATCATCTTCACTGTCACCCAGTGAAATTTTGTTTGCCTATTTTTTCTTTGCATGCCTACAAGAAACTTCTAAAACCTTCTAGAAAATGAAGTCTCTCTTGGTGAGGTAGTCTGGCAAAGAGAGAAGAAAGAGCTGTTGAAATTGCTGTGCCTCTGGGGTGGGTTGAGCTAGATATGAAGGCCATTGGCCCAGCCTGTTGTCATGGGAATTGATTATCATTTGAGTATTAGTTGATAAGAGAGGTTGCTTTACCAGATTTGCTGAAGCAGGCTGAGAAGCAAAGTATAAATGAATCATAAGGGAAAATATAGGTTATTTTTCACATATTTGGAAAGTGAAAAATGACCAAAGAGAAAGGCTATCTAGCCTCCAGCCAGCTTCCCAGGAGAAGACTCCAGAAGCTGAGTTTTCTTGTACATTTGAAGAGAAATCTCAATACAGGCAGGCCTGCGGTTCTTCCTGAGCACCTACTTTCCATTAACTGGCTTACTGCCCAGGCAAAAACTCAGTCCCTTCAAGGTTTAGCTGCTGAGGCCATGAATGCAGGTTTGGAGGCCTCCACTGTGCAGGGGAAGGAGCCTGAGGCCCCCAGCGCCTCTCTATACCCCAAGTAGAAGTCATAATTAGTTTCTTTTTCTACCTAGCAAATAAATTTGTCTGTGTTTATAGGGAGATACATGCACGTATGTACTGAGAGAGAGTGAAAGAAAAGGAAAGAGAGACAGAGACAGACAGACAGGGACAGGCAGAGAGATAGACAGAGAGACAGAGAGAGACTAAATTTTTTGTGAACCATGGCAGCTGGGGCTGCTGTTGACAGTTCAATGGCATCATGATGCTAGCTTAAAAATTGGTTTTGCTGGGAGTATTTATACCATAGTGCTTAGCAAGCTTTCCAGTACAGGGCTGTTTACTTATTTACTTATTTTTGAGAGTCCGCTAGACATATTCATCCTCCTGACCACAGAGCGTAATTGCTGCACACTAACTACTGTGACCGCTCCATAGTAAATGTCTTACCAACATAATCTCCTGTCACTTCCCTGCTCTGGGAGGTGGCACTGTATCATTCACATTTCACTGGAGAGGAAACAGAATCTGGGAAGTTAACAGACTTGCTCACTCTTGCCTGGAGACACCTGAGACCTAAAACTGATCCTCAGTTGCTCCTTTCCTTGGCATGTTATTTTTTCTTGCATCCTCACGGCCTTGCCTGGACGCTTGCTCTTTGCTGCAGAGAACCAGTCTGGCCCTGCCTTTCCGATGGTCCTCATTTTCCCACACCTGTTTCTCCCAACCCGAAGAATGCAGTGGGCCATGGTGCATGATGTACCTGTATTGCTGCTGTGTCAGCTCCACATGGGGGTGTGCAGGACGATGTACTTTTGAATGCACTGCCCAAGATACTCTGACGTTCACTCCGCTGTGGTTTAGCTACTGCTCTGTGTTGACACTGAGCTGGGCATGTGTTGGGAGAGAAGGTCACTGCGTGTTGTCCCTGGAAAAGGCCCTCTGTCAGGGAGCTTGGAGGTTAGAATGGGAAAGGAGAGAGAAGCAGACGGTGCAGCAGCACAGTCCAGAGTGATGAGTGGGTGCATGGGCCACAGGAAGCATGGAGGAAATAATTATTCTCAGCTGAGGTGGAAAGAAAAGAGCTGAGCCATGATGGAGGGAGAAGACTGAGAAAGCCATGGTGAACAGGGCATTACAGATAAAGATGCAAGACGTGCAGGGTAATACTGGGGTGAGGATTACAGCATCTTCCAGGAAAGCTTCAGGTTGTAGGGAGAGGAGGGAGGACATGGAGACTGTCAGACAGTGCTGAATCCCTGCCCTGGAAATTCAGACACTCTGAGCAACTTAACTTACCCAGCTTATTTCTTTTCTTTCTTCCTTTTTTCCTCTTAAAGTAAATGAAAATACTAATACCTGCTTCATGAGAGATATTTGGATTTGGGAGGAAACAAGCTAATGTATTTACAAGTATTGTATGCTCTGCTGGACACCAGGGGGGTGCTTGAGAACCCAGTCCCCTTCTGTCTTCCTGGGCTCAGTTTAGGTGGAGAACAGGGCTTCCAGGGGGCCTGGGGGAGCCAACTTGAGTTAGGCCAGGTCATGGAGGCCTTTAGTCCAAGATCCAGGGCTTGCACACTGAGTGACAGGTAGAGAGTTGGCCATGCTTGCAGTGGCACATTTGGGAGACAAGGTGTGTGAATTTCTGGAGAGGGAAGCTGTGGTCTTGTGGGCTGGAGAGAGTGAGGGGTCACCTCCAGGGCACTCATGAAAGAAGGTGCAGCGAGGATCTCGGGCAGAGTTCAAGAGCTGGTTGGATATGGTCTGGACGGAAGAGATTTACCAAAGAGCAATAGGGTTGGCCTGTCTGCCTGTTGCTTAGTTTGCTAGCCACTTTCTGCACCCTTTCCCCACTCCCCTCCCCACACACACCTGACCTCATTTTATACTTGCAGCTCCAAGGCCTCTCTGGAATGGCTAGAGGAGCAGTCTGGGCATCAGGAGGGAGACACAGAGCTGGTGGTTATGACGAGTGCAGTGGAGCCTGACATGCCCCTGCCAAAGCCACAGCACAACTCCTGTAACATGCCACACGGACCAACCACCCCTCTCCAAGCCCACTGTGGTCATTACTTGCTTGACTATCTCCTCTCACAGCAAGCTGCACTGCCTCCAGGTCAGGGCTGGGGTATGTTAATGTCATTACCGTGACTCCTACCTGTAGTTTATTAGTGGTTTGTCATGTTAATTTCCAGACATTTTCTGCCTGAGTTGTACTACTACATCCTCTTATTGTTTCCGCTTAGCTTATCTTGGATCTGATGTCCATGCCCACCTGAGCAGGGGACAAGGAGACAAGTGGCAGGGTGGACAGGAAAGTGAAGAGGTGCAGTGTTCTTCCTTCTACCAGCTGGCTCATCACAGATACTCTTGCTTCCTCAGTCATATGGGCCACCTAAGGGAGGGCTGTGGAACCGTATTAGCTGGAGGTGATCTGCTGGGGGCCAGTCCTGAGGTGCTTCCCATATGCTTGGCCAGGTGGCCCCTGCTGCTTCTGAGATGATGTGATTTTTCTTTTCTAATGGAATCTTCAAAGATGGGGTTTCGTTAAATTACCAAGGCTGGCCACGAACTTGCCATTCTCCTGCCTCAGCCTGTAGAGTATCTGGAATTTCAGGAATGTGCCACTGTGCTTGCTGTGACTCTTAGAGCTGTCAGCATCTTTAGAAAGGTCACTCCTGTGTCCCCTCCAAATGCTTTCACCAAAATTCTTGAGGAAGGCTCTTGCTGGCCTATTGGGGTCACATGACCTCCCCTGAGCCAATCCTGTGGCTGGGGGAGAGATGCACTGCTCTGGTTGGCTAGCTGTGCTGCAGAACAGGTACTGAACCAAATGGAAAATGCTCTGCCCCAAAGAGTTGGAAGGAAACCGACTTTATTACACCAGTGAGCTGTTGGGGGTCACTCCCAAAGCATCAGCCCAGCTTTGGGCTTAGTTTATATAGGTTTGCAAGCAGGGGATAAAAAAGCTTAAAAGCATGGTGAATTTCTAATGGGTAGTGTCAGTCATCTCTCATTACTGGGCAGAAATTCCTTGAAGCAAGTAATCAAACGGTATATTTGGAGGCTACAAAGTACAGGCTGTGCAGCTGGGTGTGGTCAAACTGAGCTGGGTCAGGTTATCTCTGGTGTAGTCAGTCAAGCCTGAGTGAGTCTAACAGAGGAGCTACGTGCTGGACTGTACGATCTTATTTTGTCCTAATATGGTGTCAGACTTCTGGTTGATTCTAATTTTTAAAATTTCTATCACAGCTGAAGGTCAGTGAGCCTAGGACTGAGGAGTCATCTCCATCTCACTACAGTCATCCACATGCATATCTACCAGTAACATATTTTTCCTAACCCACCACAACTTGTTTCTTTAGTATCCTTGCTTCTTTGGCTTGCAAGTCCCTCTTCTGCTGCTTCCCCAAGGGATGGAACCCTTAAGACTCAGCACAGTTGCATCTTCCTCTAAAATACCCATAGTCCTTCAGATTGAACTGATGAATAGATGGAACATGTAGCTGTTAGTCAGGGAGGTATTGGGGCTGTGGACACAGTGCCTTTGGTGTCTTCTGCAAAGACCTACATCACTGTGGAAGATAATGGGTCCCCAGTGGAGATACCCTAGACTGAAAAATTGAAAGACTTGGACAGAATTCTGGAAAAGAGTAAGATTTTGGGTATGGTGGAAAAGGAGATCTGTGGTTAGGGAGGAGGGGAGCGGGTGTGATGAGGATGGAGCAAGAGCAGAGAGGTGCCTCCGGGTGGACATAAGAATTCTCTGGAGGGTGGACTTTGAAACTGGGGTTTCTACCAAGGAAAATCACTGGTGTGGTGGTTACAGCAGAAGGATGTTCTACTCCTAGATGAGATGAGGCATGGAAGACTAGAAAGAATACCGGACCAAGTGACCAATGAAGTCATTTCCCTTTTCCCACAACCTTCCTTTCTCTACTGTCAAGTGTAGAACACCTACAGCAGTGCATGTTAGGTAGCCAGGAAGGATTGGCTGAATGTAGCTCCCTGTGCTTTATCTGTTGAGAGAGAAATTTGCATGCAATGGGCATGGTTTAAATTTCAAGGGGGTATAAACCAGAGTTAAAGAAGTGAAAATACATTGCTAGGGAGAACTTTGATGGTGAGAGGAATCGGAGAAAAGGCAATGGTTTATAGAACTGATCGAGGCAGAGATGAATGGGAGATGGTATCCAGGGAGATTTGGTTGTAGCAGTTATTGTTCCAGAATGAGGCAAACCTGATCAAGCCCTTAGACAGAGTAGCCAGAGGCAAGATAAAGAGAGGCTGGTGTTTTGCATAAAGCCTCTGAAAGGAATAGAGAAAATAAAAATAAGTTTAGGACTCAAATCAAGAGAATCATGGCATATAGGTACAGAGTCCCTTTGAGGTGATGGGACTCCTTCACAAGTCACCAGCTGTTGCAGGAGTCAAGTGTCAGCCTTGTCTTTGAGTACTACACTTTCTAGAAGTCTGTTGTTCCCATGGCACAATTTCTTCTCCTAGATATGAGAAAGGAAGCAAAGGAGACCACTGCCTGGAGTCATAATTCTCTTTGAGAGTGTTTGAAGGTGGCTGGTAGAGAAGGAGATATCAGTATATTAAACTCAGCCTTTGATCTTTTTCTCGAGGACATTAACAAGAAAAAAACCTCCCTGCTAAATCATCCTACTTGAAGTTTTCTCTTGGGCATCTTGGCCAGCAGGAGGGTGATGATTCTTCTTGGACCCCAGCAGGGGCCTGAGCTTCCTTCACTTCTGAAGCATCTGTTGAAAGGCTGTGGTGATTTGATTCTGGCTGGGGAGCCTCAATTCTGCCAATTTAGAGTTGGGTGTGAGGTGGGACAGGGTGTGCTGGTGGCAGAAAAATGAGCCTTGAGTGTCACATAACTTAAGAGAGAAGTAACATCTTGCCCACTGTTCTGGCTTGTGTAGAGATGTGCTCCAAAGCCTCAGGTGGTCATAGCTGGGGCTTTTTCAGAGCTGGATGGATCTAGGATGTGTGATGCTGGGATTGATTCATAGTGCAATGCCAGGATCAAGGGCTCTAGGGTTAAGGGTGTGAGTGTTACCTGCCCTGAGTAGTCTGAAGAACAGAAAATGGGCAGAAAGATGCTGTTAAGGTCCCTTGTTGTATTTGCTACTTCTGGCCACCGTGAATGGTTGCCCTTCTGCCATGTACCACCCTGCCTTGGAGCCAGCTCATTATGGACTGAAACCTTCACAAACTGTGAGCTAAATAAACCTTTACTGCTTTAACTTTGGGTGTTGGGCATTTTGCCTCACAATGACAGAAAAGTAGCTAAGACACCCACACACCCACCGATGTCATAGTTAAATCTCTCCTTCTATAGACATGGTGAAGGTTCCTACACCTTCCCTCTCTCAGGCTTGTTTATATTTGCAGTTCCATTGACTCACTTCTCTGTAAGCTCACCTGTCTGCAAAGTGGATTGTGCCCTTCTTTACCCTCTCCCTGCTCATGCTGTTCTGTGTCCCTGAAATGTTCTTTGCTGTTCATTTAGTTTAACATTCTACTTCTCATTCACTGTTCAGTTTAAGAGCCCCCCCCCCCCACCGCCACCTTGTTGGGGAGACTTAGGATCAGACCCAAGACTCTGTGTTCTCCAGGAAGGTCTCATCCAACTGAGGTTCTTTAAAAGTACTGTGAGTAAAACTCTGATGAAACTCATGGGTCATTGGTGGATGTGCATTTGTATCTTCTTGCCTTCTTTCCTTTGACTCCTAGATGGAAATATGAATCCCTTCTCCACATGGGTATTGAAAAATGTAATAGTGATGCTACATGACTCTATGATAGACTCTCCATTAAGGTTACCTCCCCTCTTTTCTGTCCCTCTTCTCAATTCCCAATTTGTGATGCAACCAGGAACTTAGAACTCTGGTTTCCACTGTCCCACCTAATAGAGTCATGAGGGTATCTCATTTTATATATATCTATATGTATTATAAAATACATAGAAACAAAATAAAATGAGATTAAATGAAACAATGATACAATCAAGAGATACTCAGAAGCATGAGCTCTGAGGCTGCTGTCAGTATAACATTCCATATTGTTTTATAGTAAAATCTTTTTTCCCTTTTTTCATTATTTTAAAAATTCTATTAGTACATGTTTGCAGTATGTAATGATTCCATTCATCATGGGAAGTTGGTGCATATGCATAACACATCTTAATTCTTTTTTTCTTCCCCATCTCCTCCCCTCCCTCATGGCAATCTATGTTTAGCCATTGTACCTAAAACCTGGTCTCCATGAAAACCAGTCCTGCCTTAGCCCCACTTTATCTCCGGCCCTCTTTATACTTTGCCACTTGACATTTCATTGCAGAAGGAGATTGCAAGCCTACCACTGGGGAAGCCTGGCTGACGTGGGGGTCAGGTGGCCTGACTCAGTTTCTCAGAGACCAGGCCTAGGGGTCCAAGATGACCAGCACAGCTTAGAAAGTGCAATCCAGACACAGGAGCTGACAAATTGGTTTCATAGATCATCTGCAAACAATAGCCACTGTAGGGTCAGTTTCTCCTAACCCTTATTTATTTTATTCCTTTCCCAAATAGGAAAATGATGATTCTGATAACTCTGCCTGCCATTATCTAATGACAAACCCAGTGACTAATTGTGCTTGAATCTGGTGAGCAAGCAAGATTAATTGTCCTTGGAGAGACTGGGTCCTGAGGACTTGGGGATGAGCAGGCATGCTGAAAACCAGGCCTGTGAAAATGTGGAGCTTTCTCCATACTGTCTGACCTGCAACATCTCATGGTGCTCGTGATGTGCTCAGTTCTGTGTCCATAGCTTTCTGTAACCTGGAAGCCTGTATCTTCCCAGCTTCTATCCACTGGCCTTAGACTGGGAAAGATTCATCTTGACTCCAAATTTCCAGGCCTCTTGCTTCTAGATGGGATTCCTGTAAACAGAGCTTGAGCCAAGAGTTTTTGCATAAGTGGTTTATTGGGCAGAAGAAGGGACCTCAAAAGGAGCAGAATACATAAAATAGGGTAAGCCGGGAAAAATGCAAAGTGAGAACATGAATTGCTGGAAACTAGCTCCAGCTTGATTCCAGGAGAGCCATGAAAAGCACATTACCCTCTATGTGGTTCCACCCTCAGGCATAAGGGCTGCTTTATCACTCCATGACACTGTTGCTGCCTTACCGCTCCATGTCTTTTAGTTGTTGGCTCAAGCTGCCCCTTGCAGAAGGGATTGGAGGGTCATATCTAGAGTGACAGCCCCCTCTTCAGAGGGCAATACTCTTCACCATTTGCAGCCACCATTCCCACCAAGACGGGGCCCATCCTTGCAAAAAGGGTCTGTGCAGGGCACCAACATCCACTACACAGTGGATTTGCCTCCCTTCTGTGAGCTGGGACTTGAGACACACCTGTGTTTTTTGCTGTCATGAAAATCCTCATGCTGGACATTATGCAGCCTATTCCATGATAACTCCCTGCTCTAAGGCAAAACAAGAGGCAGAATTTGCCAGCTGATCTTTGACCAAGCTCCCGACTGTGAGCTTAGGGCAGACTGTGGATCTGCAGTTCCCACAGAGTTTCACAGGCAGGTCCCAGCTCTCACTGGGGGCGTAGAGTACCCCAGTGGCCCCCGACAGGTACTCCAGCCCTGGGCTCTACTTTATCTGGGGAGTCAAGAACCAAGCCTGCCCCCATATGAACTCCTGAAGCTGATACCTCCATTTTGTCTGTGAGAGTGAATGTCATAGCAGGATCTGCACCATTTTTACATAAGGGGCTCTGCTGGACATTGAAAGGACATCGTGCTTCTTATCCTTGAAGTCTGAATGTTGAACTCACTGTGTTTTTGGTGTCCCTTTGCTTGGAGGAGACAAAGATGAGAAGAGAAGAGAGGTAGAGTTCATTCTCCATCACACCAACACATTTTAATTCATCTGTTTGGTCATTTTCTCAGGCATCTCCCATCAGGAACTGGAGGCGTAGTCTGAAGGACTGGGGATCAGGGAAGCCCCACGTAACACATAGATAGTGCCATTGCTCCAAGCATTGTTCCCCAACAAACTGGGGTTTTCCTTGGCCTCTCTGCTCTGAGTTCAAACTTTTTCATTTTGCCCAGCATAGGGTCTTCATCATCTCTTAACCTGGGAGAAGCTGGGGCCGGTGGAGGCATGAGGGAAGATGAAGGAGAGACAGCGTTCTTGCATTTTAGACACTTGGTGTGGCATAACTGAAAGCCCTAATAGATCTCATTGCTCCCTGCTGGCTGCATCACTCACGTATTTGCTGCCTCGGGGCAGATGCCATCATTAGGCTTCTTCTAGACCTTCCCAAAGTGTGAATAATTTCTGAAACCTTTCACTGGGAACAGGTTTCTCTTATTTTTCTGGGTAATTTTCCTAAGATGAAATGACACAAACCAGCAGCTTTGAGCCTGATGGACAGTCTCTTATCTCTTCTGAAACAGCTGTAAAGACATTGATAGTGCATTGAACATGAACCCAGAAATGAGCTGTAGAAAATAATTTTCCGTAAACTGCAGTGGAATATATGTGTGTTAGGCAGAATGATTCTCTAACATCTGAGCTTCACACACAGGGATTGTCCCACATTTATCTCATCCTGGGATAAAGGGCCTAGGATGTCTTTGGTTAAGATTTGAGTTAATAATGAATGAGCTTCACACTAGCACACACTAGCTGTGTAAGAAGCATGTAATCCATTTGACTGCTATGGATAGAATTATGTAGCACTAAAAAAAAAAAAAAAAAAAAAACCAACAAAGTTACAATGCTCACTCTTTCTTTCTGTGGTGCTAACTGGTGGGGACAGGCTACATGGTTCAACAAAACACCACCTCTGTGATCCTGAACAGACCTTTACCTCTCAGAGTGTCTCTTTCCTTATCTCTCAAATTGCAGTTGATTTTGTATGAAAGTCATCTGGGTGAATCAATGAAATCTATATGGTGATTCCTGGAATAATCTAAAATGTCGTATGAGATATAACTTACAAGCTTTTACAATCCATCAACTCTGAAATGGTACTTTCAAAATTTGTCTTTCTTGAACTTTGAGCTGTGCAATGGGATGTGTTAAAGCTGTTCTCATCTATTTGAATTTCTCCTGAACATACATTTTCTGGGTACCCAATCTGCAGGAGGCTTCCTGAGGAACAGCAGATGGAGAAAGACATGGGTTTCATCCTGAATACAGGGAGAGCAGAGAGGCACACAGGGCTGTGGAACTCTTAAGCCGGAGAAGGGGTGCAGAGAGGAAGGCCAGTGCACATGTCCCAGGAAGAGGTGATGGGAAGGAAACGAAAGGGAAGCCATGGCTGACCTGGGGTGGAACAGGTGGGGGAACAGATGGGGGAACAGGAGCAAGAAAACTTCAAGTTGCATAAAAATAGATGGTCAGTTAGGAAGGGCGATCTCAGAGGAATTTGTAGCTCTAAAACTTTGTAGTCATTTTTGTAGGACTAATGCTGAGAGAGATTGAAATAGTGGAGGCCTAAGAGTCAGATGGGAAAGAAACTGAGGGTAAGGGGATCAGCAGGGATGAAAGGGGTATGCTGAATAGTAGGATTCTGTACACTGTGAGGCATGGCAGAGGTAGACGAAGAAAGTCCCAATACTTTCTGTCTGGGGATTGGAAGGATGGCAATGTCTCCCACATCCTGTGGGAGCCAGGAGCTGAGATGATTTTGGAAGAAAAGGGTTGAGTGATGATGCTCTTACAGTGAATACCCTGTATTTTGACCTGTTGGAGAGGCTTACTGCAGACCCATGAGAGGAAGAGGCCCTGAAGATGAAGGAACAGCCGCAACTCATCCATAAACGGATGGGACAAGGAGAGAGGAGGTAACAGAATTTGTGAGCAAAGATGAAGGACAAGAAGTAAAACAGCATTATTAAGATAGGTGTGCAGAGGCGTGGTCTGTAGGATCTTGTGATCTAGAAGCCCGGGCTTGTGATCTTGTGGGCCAGATTAGCTGAAGGCGGTGACAGGAGCCAGCTGGCCATAAGCAGGACCTCGAGATACATATCCAAGGAGCTCATAGAATTTCCATGTTGTTTTGCTGTCTGTTGTCCTTCATTCTGTCTTTACAGACACAAAAGAATGTGTGTTTGTTTTCTTCTGTGTCCAGTTCCCCTACTGAACTTCTGGTATTATCTCTGACCCTTTTCCTGAGGCCTCTCCCCTCATTGAGTTCAGTTGATTATGCAGGGTGAACAAAATAGGCTTGTGAAAAAACCCATGTAGGTGGTAAGATCTTTGTTGCTTTTTTTCCAACTCCAGTCTCTGTTCTGATGTAACATTTGGCATGCATTTTGGGAGCCTCTGACTTTTGATTAGTCCACACAGGACCTCCCAAGTGACCTCACAATGGCTTTGTTTCCCTAACAGGGACAAAGCTGAACTAAAAACTAAGTTAAAGGTTTTCTTTTAAAGTTGTTTTCAGAGTCTTAACTGTGTTATTATGTTTTGTAAGATGACTCTGAGAACAGACTGCAGTGTTCAGTATTTCCCAAATGTATTTTTCAAAAATCAAGAATATTTATTTTTTTAAAAAAGATAATAACAAAGACAATTCAATAAACTAACTTGAAAACTATATTTTCATCATATTTGAAGGCAAACGAGATATCTATTTTATGACACAATTTTGTCAACATTCCTCACTGCAGATCAGAACACAGCAGAATATGCTGTTCGCATGAGATGCAGTCGACTGGATTGGGCCGCGTGCTGTCCTCCAGCCACTTTTACTGATGGCCGTGGCTTGGCCTGAGGCATTGGAAAGTAGGTGTGGTGAGAGGATCAACCAGGATAGCAGCCTTGGTCTGCGCGTGGAGCAGAGTGTTGATGACGGCCACCAGCTGGGCCTGCAGACTGACAGGGGCCCTGGGACTGGATCTATGTGGAACACGGAAACTGCAGTCCCTCCCAAGATAGTTCCATCTGAGGGTAAGGGCAATCAGGACCCAGGAAGCAGGCAGTCAAAATGGAGCCTCCCACAGATGGAAAATAGTTCAGGAGCCTGGGGAGAGCAGTGTGAGTGTGGAGGACACAGCCAGGGGCTTCAAAAGGTGTGAACGTTACCTTAGATGGATATATTTGCTTTTTTCCCATGACAGTTTATCCACCTTAGCAATCATTGTCTGTTATCCCCATCCTCATGACCCCAGAGGAGGCCTTGAGCTCTCCCAGAGTGCTTCCTGCCCTGCCATCATATAACACTGACTTCCCCAGGGCCAGGCAAGAGAATGCTGTGAAGTACCTTGGGCTGTGCTGGCACATGAGGGTCCTCAATATATAGGGGGCTACCCCTCAGTGTCTTCCACCTCTATTCACTCTGTTGTCCCACGCTCTGTTGTCCCAAGGCTCTGGATTTGGGTGATGGCCATGAAATAGCGACTGGCCATGGGAGTCAAGTTTAGCTAGGGCCAAATGGTTGATAAGGCCTGAGTGGGGATCCTGAGAGCAGCTACAAGTCACCTTCTGGTGATGGCATCACTGGATGCATCTGAGGAAGTTCACCAGAAGAGGAAATGGGGACCTCAGTGTGCCCCAGGCAGGTTCTTGATGTTTTGTTGCAGAAAAGCATTTCAGAACACACTGAGGGATATATACAGATTTATTAGGCAGAATCGAGGAAGTACATCCTCAGAGAGGAACAGGAAAGATGCGTGCTATGGCCTGGGGTTGGGAATATTCATGTGGTCTTGGGTCATCCTTACAATGGATGGACTATGATGTTTATTTTTTGAGTCACTTATTATTTACCTAGTGTCTATTTTCTTTAAGGTCAAGGTGGCCCATTAGTGGGTTAAAACAAAAACCGACTATCAAGTAGGTTGAAATACAAACTGTTTATATATGTTTGACATTTAGGGATATGGCACCCAATTCAGAATACTGTTTCTTTGAGAATGGAGGTGCTTGGAATTTATAGAGTTTTAGTATCAGAAGAAAAACATAAGCTAGGTTTATGGACTCAGTATCTTTAGGACTGTTAGGGATTTGGGAGTGTGGAGCCTAGGGAGCAACAGTTATGAGTTACCTTGGGTAATTTGATGATCTCTTCAAGCTGCAGTTTTCTTAAAGCAATGGCTTCCTCAAAATTACAACTTCTCTGTCTCCTTTCTGTCTGTCTTTATCTCTTCCATCCTACCTCATTACCAGAGCGATTCTAAACCTGAATAACACTTTCCTGACACTGGACTTTGCCCATGCAAATCCATAGTGCTTGCCTACGTGTGCTCTGGGTCCTGGGACCTGAGCTCTTTAGACCGCACTCTGCTGCCATAACTGAGCTTCTGGAGTCCTAGGGAAGTCCGGAGAACTTAGGGACCCATGCTAGTGTTTGATACACCACACGGAGCCTGAATGTCATTGGCTTTTCTGTAGAATTATCTCCCGGCTGAGGAATGAGATCAGTTCTGTCTGTGAGCACTGGCAGTTTCTGCGACTGTCTCCCAGTCACTGTGTGAAGTCTCCTTGTGGGCTGAGAGTCTGGCACACTGTCTTTTCTGGGCCTCATGTCTTGGTCTCTGAAATGAAGGAATTTTGCAATGAGATTTCTAAGTGCACCTCCCACTCTGACATCCTGTGAGCTTACCTGCAATTTAGCTCCAGCGCTGGTGCCACATCCTAGTTTCCAGAGAGCATCTCAGAAGAAGCCTTTCCTGGCTCAGCACACCAAGAACAGCAGCTTGCATCTGGTTGGGGTCAAGGATAGGCATATGCTCTCCTCCTGCTTCTCAGCTCCAGACTGACAGGACACACATCCACCACAGGAGCCCTCTCAGAGTCCCCCATGACCTCTTGGTTACACAGAAGGATGGAAGGACTCTGCTTGTTCCCTTGGTGCATTGTTTCCTACTCTGATCTCTGCGTTTGGCCAGAAAGGACCAGGCTGAGCTGCGTCCCCATTGGAGCCTTGGTGAAAGCAGTCCTGGGCTGGATTCTGTGTGGCACAGACTGTGGGATGTGTGCTCCCGATGCCCTCACATGGCAAGCTCACATTCCCTCATGACAGTGGACATCCCAATGCCCAGCAGGCCAGCAGGATCTTTTCCTCTGAAAATGAGGAGGACTCGGATGATGAGAAGATGTGCAGTCTCTGTAGGTCTGGCCTTCAGCTGGGGCCAGGGGAATGGTGGAAACTGTGGGTGTTGGTGCACTGAGAGCATGGACTTGGCATGAACTGGGAGAAGTGGGGAAGGAGGAGGTGCCATTTACTGTGGAGTGGAGAGGCCAAGTCAGATGACAGGACTAAGAACAGAGTGCTTCAGAGATCACAGAGATGACATGCCTGGTGACGGGACAGGCTGGACTCAGCCACTCCTGCACTCCCAGTGTCTTTGTTGACCACCTGCGATGTGCCAGGTGCTCTGCTCAGCTCTGGGGACACACTGGGGAAGAAGCCAGACCTGCCGTGTGTCTTCCTGAGCTTCAGTCCAAGAGCAAGTTAGGGCTGCGTGCCTGGAGCCAGGCTGCCTGAGCCCATGTCCTGCATTCACTATTGAATGGAGGGTGACTTTGAACGAGCTAATTAACCTTCTGAGCCTCAGATTCCTCTTCTGTAGATTAAGAATAATAATAGACACTGCCTAAAAGGACTGTTCTGTAAATACTCAGAAGAGTGCTCCATACTAGTCAGCATTCAATAATAATCTCTTTTCATTTGCTCCCCTCCTCTTTCCCTCCTCCTGTAATTGAGTATTTGGAAGAAAGCAAGTTTATAAGAGATGTGTGTGTGTGTGTGTGTGTGTGTGGTGTGTGTGTGCATGCACACGCATGTATATGCATGCCAATATGTGTGAGAGACTTGGTAAAGGATGCCTGGCCCACCCTGGAGGTCACAGAATGATGCTGGGGAAAGTTACCCCTGAGACAGCAGGTGGGTCAAACAGCCATGCTATCCCTTTAGCAGCATAAAGTGTGGGGGCTGAGGGTCTACTTCTTTTCTGCTATTAATGAGGCTCAGCTTTTTCTGTGCATCGGGTCCTCTCAACCTCTGCTAATTTCTCCTTTTCTCTTTATAGCCTAATGCATGTTCTCTGCATTTGTCTAAACTAGGGTGGTGGCAAGCGTTGATGTTGGAGGAGGAGGGAGATCTGAGACACATAGGGGGAAGGGTCAGTTCGGTCACAACAGATGGGAAGGAGCCTCAACTGAAGGGTAAAGCAGTCCAGATCCTGGCTTAAGGGCCCAGATGGGTGGTGATACCTGTACCTGACACGAGGTGCCCAGGGGAGGTGCCAGCTTGGGTGGGCACAACCATGTTCCATGTGCCGAGAAAGTGTAAAGTACCATGGATGTTCGGGTGGGGATTCCCCAACAGGTGGTGCTGTGGGAGCTCAGAAGGAGCTGGAGCCACATCCCCATATAGTATCTGCACCCAGGGCACACTGTGGGATATTGACATGGTTGGCTGTGAAAACTGATTTATTGATTGCAGTGAGACTGACCTGTGTATGACAGTGCAAACACGGGCATTTATAGGATGTCCACTGTATACCTTACCAGCTAATCCCAATGAAATCTCCTATTTTCCTGAATGTTGCCAGTGCTTCCCTTTACTGGGGAGAGAAGCTTCCTGACTGCCGAGTCAGAGCACAGTGCCCCCTGCTGGTAAGAGAGGCACCTGGGGATGCTCTACCAGACATGGTGCAGGGCCAGGAGGGAGCATCCTACTCTTTGCTAAGAAGCACTTTCAACTTTCCCCGACCCTCCTGGGCCCCTGCTTTATCAGAGCAGTGTCGGGGAATGGTTTTAGCTCAACTGGTTTTGAGTTTTGACTGAGTACCACTGACTAAACATACTTTGGGTTTGGGAGGCCTTTGCCAGAACCAAAGGTTTGACCTCCAGCATGAACTGTGCCCAGCCTGTGGCCTCCTCATGGGAGAATTATGCTGATCTTGCCTGGCAAAGTGCTTCCTTCCTGAGACAGACTAGGGATGCATATTTATATATTTCTAGCCATCACCCCAAGAGCTCAGATTTTCTTGTCCTTGGTGTCACTTTAATTAATATACTCCCGTGTGCTGGGTGACAAAATTAGGTTGCAGGGGTGGTAGGCATTTATATCACGAAGGGAGAGAAAAAGGTGTTTTGCACCATTTTCTTTCTTGAGCTCTGCTATTAATCTTTGCAATCAATACTCCTTTATTTTTGGCTCCAGGAGATGGTGGGGTGGAATCAGACTGTCAAGCCATTTAAGGCCACATCTGCATAAGTGATAGAGATGGTTTGCGACTTTCATTCTGAGTGAAAACATGTGTCTCTGGCCAGATGTGGCAGGGCCAGTCTCTGTGATTCTCATGCCAACTTTATGATATGTTTGATTTGGGTAAAGTACCTGGAACCTGCTGGGACCAAGTTGTTATTAAACACCATCTGCAGCTTTCACTTTAATTAATATCATAAGAATCAGGATCCTGTGCTTTAATTACCAGGTTAACCCTTTAGAAACATGGAAAGAAGGAAGGATGCTGGGAGTGTGGACCAAGGTGGGTCTTCAGGGACCTTTGGATCTGTACACTGGTGCCTTGGTCCTGGGCTACAGAACTGGTCACTTTTCAGGTATGACCCTGGTAGTGGGGTTTGCTCATGTGGAAAGGAAACAAGTGTGTTGATTCATGGAGAAGGCATCCACTGAAGTATCAGCCATGCCCATTTTCCTGACCCTTTGAGGGATGCTGCCTCTACAGCAGAAGCACTAATGATAGTTGGTGTAGTGATGATGTAAACAATGATTAGCACTTCCTGAGGGGTTACAATTATCACACTATATTACACAGTATATTAGATACTCTATGTGTGTGTGAGTTGCTCATTATCTGTGGGGAATTCAGGATTCTTGTCCCCTATGACTATGAAAATCCATTAGGTAAAACAGTGTAGTATTTGCATAGAACCTACTTACATACACTTGTGTATTTTAAATAAGGTCTATGTTGTTTATAATGCCTCGTGCAATGTAAATGCCATGTAAGTAGGCATTGTAATATATTGTTTCAGGAATACTTATTAAAAAAGTCTGTATATGTTCAGTACAGATGCAATGCTTTTTCTGAATATTTTCAACTTACAGTTGGTTGAATCCTCAGATGAAAACCGTGGATTGGGGGAGTCAAATGTATATATATATATATATGTGTGTGTGTGTGTGTATATATATATATATGTATATAT
>NW_004955510.1:4937807-4976488 GCF_000276665.1 Chinchilla lanigera | reverse complement strand
TCATTTAATTTTTACTGCATTATACTATTATAATCATTATTATTATTTCCTTTGGGGAAATGTAACCTGAAACTGCAGCTTCTAAGGTGACTGCCTCTGTCCCTTCTGAGGTACTTGTGGCTGTGGGTTCAAGTTTGACTCTCAACAAAGAGACCAAGCCCATTGCTGGGGTTCCCCAAGTACAACAAAAGTTGGTTATAGCTTTAAAAATACTTTGTCACTCCATGTGTGGTAAGAAAATATGAGTCCATTCAGGCATCACATAAGATAAAAATGGGAAACATAGCCTGTAAAGTGTGAACCGTACAGTCAGTCAGTCTTAAAGCGATACCCTGGTTTTAAGGGAAGAACATTTTGGGGTCAGACCCTGCAAGGCAGAAATTTTTGCTCACACCCTTACTGTCTACAGAACCACAAACAGGCCACTTCTCCCTTAGGCTGCAGCTTCCTTACAGGAAAATAGAGATGTTCCTCATTGCCTCTCTTGGGTCTGACACAGATTTTTTACAGATCTGACACATCAGAAGAATTCTTTGACTAGCATGACTCCTCTTGCAGGAGGGCCTCTGATACACATCCAAGCTGAGTGACTGTCATATGGCAAGCTTCCTCCCAAGGAGCACAGCACCAGAAATGGACTCAAGCTAGCAGGGACACTGAGCTTTTTACACTCCATAAGGTGTCTCCTCACAGGTGACTCAGTTATCCCTGAATCAGGCAGCCAACAAACACCTGGATTGAGCTGGCCATCAGCGGGGCTACAGTAGTGTAGTATTAACACATTATAACCAACACAAAGCCCAGACTGCCTGTGTTGCTCGCAGTCAGAGTCATCTCATTCGGCTTTCATCCTTCAAACACTTCTACAACAAAGAGATCATGTACTCCTATGTGCTGGCAGTACGTTAGGGCCTGGAGATAAAGAAGTGAATGAGAAAACATGGTCTTCACCTTCATGGAGTGGCGGTGGGCAGCTCAAGACAACCATGCCAGGCAGCCAGATAGTGCTGTGACTAGGGAAGTCTCTGTGATTGTCTGAGAACATGGGGCTGGGTTTGTTTCCCAGGGTGGAAATTTAACCCTAGGGTGGCCTTAACAAACTGCTGTTTGGATAACAGAAGTTCATTGTGTCACAGTGCTGGCGGTGGAAGTCAAGAGACCAAAGTGAGGGCTGTGAAGCAGAATCTGATCCCTGCTTCCCCCCAGCTTCTGATGGGTGCTGGCCATCTTTGGTGCTCCTAGCCTTGCGCATGTATCACCTGACCTTGACCTTCATTTCCACATGGGCTTCTCCCTTGGAGTGTGCCTGCATCCAAATTTCCTCTTCTTATAAGGAGGCCCATCATATGGAAGTAAGGCCCACTCTGTGACCTTATTTTCTCTGATTATCTCTGTTAAAGACTTTATCTCCAAGGACAGTCACATTCACAAGTGCTGGAGGCCAGGACTCCAGCATTATTTTGCAGCGATACAATTCAACCCATAACCAGGGTGGAGGCGTTTTCAGTGGAACTGGGGCAATAGTACTCTCCAATCCAAAACCTAGCATATGAGGAGCTGGCTGCATATTTAGGAAGAAGTTTTCCCTGTTGTGTTTAGATGCTTGTGTTTAGATGCCCCCCAAAGCCTCATGCAGTCATAGGTGGGGCTTTTTCAGAGATGGGTGGATCTAGAGTGTGTGACCCTAGAATTGGCTCATGGTGCAATGCTAGGCTTAAGGCCACTAGAATTAAGGGTGTATCATTACTAAATCAGTACACGGATTGATTTGGCAGTGCCTTAATCCTGGTAGTCTGGGTACAGTACAAGGGACAGAAAGAGGCTTGTCTTCTCCCTTGTTGCTTTTGCTACCTTGTGGGCACCGTGAATGGTTGCCCCTCTGCCATATATCAGTCTGCCTTGGAGCCAGCTAATTATGGACTGAATCCTCCATAAACTGTAAGCTAAGTAAACATTTCCTCCTTTAACTTGTGGGTGTTGAGTGTTTTGTCTAGCAATGAGAAAAGTAACTGAGACAGAAATTTATACTGGAGAAATGGGGTTGTTGCTATGACATTACCTGGCCACATGATTCAAAAGCCTTTGGAACTCACTTGTGGGAAAGGGAAGAGTTAGGAAAGGTTCAGAGATGCCTGCTGAAAAAGTACAGCTGGAACACCTTAGGCTGTACTTGATGAGAGATTCTGGTCAGAGCTCAGAAGACCAGAATGCTGATAGAAATTCTGCCAGTAGATCAGGATCAGGAGGTTTCTGCTGGGAAGAAAGACTGCATTGGCTGTTGGACTCCAGATGATGGGTGTTATGCCTTGGCAGAAAGTTTGTTTGCATTTTGTTTGTGTTCAAAGGCTTTGCCTGAGACTGAGATTAAGGGCATGAGACTAATTAATCTGGCAGAAGAAATTTCAAATCAATCTAATGTTGAAGTGGTGGCATGGCTGCTGTTAGGGGCTGTTAGACAGATTTGTGTTGAGAATCAAAAGCAAAGAGCCCAGCAGGATGATTTAAAATGTGAGTTTGGCCAGAAAGGAAGCTCCAGTAAAGCTGTGGACTGCAAAGACAGAGCAGAGAAGATCTTGATTGCTGAGAGGGAATAGGGGAATAGAAAAGATGGCCTGAGGTCATCACAAGAAGCCTTTTGCAGTCTCACAATTGTCAAAGTGAAAGACTTTGGTTTTAAAAAGAGAGTCGTAGAGCACCATGTTCCAAAATGGTGGTAGCTTAGGGAAGTCATTCCTCAGGATTTGGTTTATAGGTACTCTACCTCTACAACCAAGAGAGAAAGAAGCCATGCTAAAGCTCCATCTGACATCAGACCTTGGCATCATCCATGTGGTGCTGGTTTTAGGTGCATGCAGAATTCAAGAGTTGTGGGGTCAGGAAAGCTTCCAGACAGAGTTCAGAAGGAGGACTTCAAAGCACGGCAGTGTGCCCATGAAAGGACAGTGTGTGAAGCTGTAAGTGTGATGCCGAAGGTACAGTGGTGACCCCAGAAGTTTCAAGAAGTCAGGAACAAAAGTTTGCCAGCTCCTCATATGCTAGGTTTTGGATTGGAGAGTACTATTGCCCCAGTTCCACTGAAAACACCTCCACCCTGGTTATGGGTTGAATTGTATCGCTGCAAAATAATGCTGGAGTCCTGGCCTCCAGCACTTGTGAATGTGACTGTCCTTGGAGATAAAGTCTTTAACAGAGATAATCAGAGAAAATCTTATGAAGAAAACTATAACAGGGAATAGATCTGGCACCAGACAGAAGCCATGGGAGCTACAAACACCTGCAGTGCTATAGGGGAGGAGCCACCCAAGCCCTTTGGAGTTCACAACTTGCCACAGATTGCTGGGGATGCTGGACATGGAACTGTAAGAGTTAATGTTTGCCCTGCTAGATTTTGGTCTTGCTTAGATCCTATTCTTTTATATCCCTGTTTGTAAGTTTTGGAATGGAGATGTTTGTCTTGTGCCATTGAATGTTGAAAGTGTTTAACTTTCTTTTTACTTGTATAGGGGTTTGCAGCTAAGAGTTTGCCTTAAATCTCAGAGGAGACTTTGGACTTGAACTTTTCAGTAATGCTGAAACTTTTAGGAATTTGGCAACTCTCAGAGATGGATTAAATGCTTTTTTTGCATAAAGAGATATGCATGAGTCTTGGGAGGCCAAGGCAGAATGTTATGGCTTGTGTCTAGATGTCCCCAGAAGGCCTCATGCAGTCTTAGGTGGGGGCCTTTCAGAGGTGGCTGGATCTATAGTGTGACCCTGGAATTGATTCATGGTGCAGTACTAGGCTCATGGGCCTAGGATTAAGGGTGTGAGTGCTACATACCCTAAGAAGTCTTGATAAAATAAAAAAGGCAGAAAGATGCTTTTGATGTCCCTTACTGCTTTTGCTGTATTCTACCCACCATGAACTGTTGCCCTTCTGCTAAGCCACACTGCCTTAGAGCCAGCCAATTATGGGCTGAAACCTCTACAACTGTGAGCTAAATAAACCTTTCCTCCTCTAACTCATGTTGGGTATTTTGTCTCAGCAATGAGAAAAGTAACTAAGACACCTGCGGCAGATTGATAGCACATAGGGTAGAAGAAAACACTGTAGCCTTGGTTGGGGCAGTTTCAGTTTGGTCAGAACACAAAGTACAGAGATGGTGCTGGAGGACTAAGTGGGACAAATGCAGAATCGCACAGAGAGTTGTAGTCAGGGTCATTTTGTCCTGAGGGCAGTGGGGAGCTATGCACAGGTCTTCTGAACAGCATTGCGGTCAGAATCCATGTGTGGCAAGATGTTGGTCCTCCTGCAGCAAGATGCAGCTCCATTCTGGTTAGCCTCATTTCCCTTGCAGGCTCTGCCTAAGCTTGGGTTTGGGGAGAACATGAGTTGTGCCCCAGGAGAGGAGTCCTGTGTTTGGAAGGAGAAGGAAGCCTGTTTCTGGTTAGTACTGGCCACATGGTGCAGATGGGAGCACACTGGGAATAACTCAATGTGGTGGGTGTATAATGGATAGGGTAAGAGAGAGGTGGGCCTCCTTGGATTGGTCCTGTCTTCCCACTACTCCACCCTGCCAGCTCACTGGGTCCTTCCTCAGGGTGCACTGTCCCACAAAGCCTCCTTTCTTCACTTCTGAACCTTCTTCCCAGTAGTCTCCTTCATCCAACTGCCCTATGGTTCATCTGCCTTTTCTTCTCCAGCCTACCTGGAAGAAAATTTCCAAAATGCCTTTAAAGAGAGCTGTACACATCCCTGTTTGTTCATCTGAGCAGAGCCTCCAGACTAGAAGAAAGGACAGAAAAGCAGGATGAGGTGTTAGAGATGTGTGCCTTACACATCATGCATCCCCTCCAACAATCAGAGTGCATCATCTGCTGAGCAACTCTTGGGATATGGGTGTAAAAGTGCGGGTACCACCTGGTCCTGGTGCTCCAGGCCCTGAATCCTAGGAAACACAGGAGGCAGCTTCTGTCCTGCCTGGCACAGATGTTCTGTGCACATAACAGAAAGGGGACATTTCAAGACCTTGTTTCTGGCAGACACCACTGTCTGGAGGGACATCAGGCACACAGAGAAGTGTCTTTGGGTGGCATAAGCCTTTGAGGGATCCTGGAATGCTCATTTCTCTTGAAGGATGGCAGTCAGCCTCCACCAGTAATACACATCCAGCTCTGCCTGCTGCAGCTGAAAGTCCTTGTGCCTCAGAGAAAGGAGTCGGCTTTGCTTTGGGTTCACGGCTGGTTTCACGCGTTCGTTATTTTTCATCATGAAGTACTGTAAATCAGAGAAGCCCACGGCCACCTGAACTGATGCTTTGAAGGTGCTGGTTTACTTTGTCTCCACGTGTGTGGCATGGTTGTGGCCTTGGTGTGATCTGAAGTTGAGCTCCCTGGGCCCCTGTTTCTGGGAAGCAGCAGCCAGTGCCCCACAGGGGCAAAGCCACTGGCATCTAGACAGAGCAGGTTGTAATTGCCAGAGGTTTATTCTTTATGAGATCCTCCCCACAGTAGCGCTGAGTCCCAACAGATACTGCGAAATGAGATTCCACTCTTCAGAGAAAATAGCCATGCTTTGGAGAAAGGGTTCACGATGCCGCTTTGTTGGAAGAGAGAATCCTAAATAAGATCACGTTTTAGTTCCAGCACAGACTGTGGGATGATGAAACATCACAGCAGGGGAAGAGCTCACAGATCATCTTGTCCAGGGGTTTCCATTGCAGATGTTCACAGAGCCAGGCAGAGAATGTAAATGTCGGTACAAAAGCAAAGAAAGTGCTGGGCCTGTGAGGGCCCAGAAGTCACAAGCCACTAAAGATCCCCAATTCAAAATAAATGCATGCTGTGCCAGACAGACAAGCTGCTCTGGACCTGTCATACAGACTGGTTGTTTATGACCACTGTATAGCATAATTCTCTCATTTAATAATTGGGATAACTGAGCCTCCAAGCAATAGCTAATGCTCATGGCATGTTTCCCTCTGGCTAGCACTATTTTTAATGCATTACTTAAATTCCGTCAGTCCAGGAGTGTCCCTTTGTCTCCTGTTGTGTAGATGAGGACACTGACATACAGAGAGGTTAAATAGCTTTTCCAAGGCTACAGAGCCAACAAATGGCAGAGTGATATTCTAAAGGGCAGTCTGTCTCCACTGCCCAGGCTCTGAACCCCTTCCTTGCCCTGCCATGTAGTCTAGGTGCCCTTCAAGCAGGGAAGTGCTCTGCTCACTGGGTGAGACCCTGGACTCTTAGGATGATAGCACTGGAGCTGCTTCTCAAGAGGTTATAGATAGCTCACGGGGTAGAGCCAAGCTTTGCATCCAGACCGATTGGCTTACAGGCTCAGCTTTTGTGCCGACCAGCTGGTGGGTATGAGGTGAACTGGTGCAATCTCCAAGTCTTGGGAAAGCTAGGGTCCTGAGAACAAGGATGTGACAGCTTCCTCCCTAGGCAGGTGAAGTTCTCATGAAAAATGGAACCACACCAAGCCTAGACATGTTTCATGCCCCTAAATATTGGAGTCCTCTGTGTACTTTCCCAGCAGCTTTTCCATGAAGGTTTATTAGTTCCACAGCTGGATTTTCACTCCCATTAGACCATCCACTGTTGGGCACTAGCACAGTTATCCTGAGTGGCTTGCCCAAGCTGCAGAAGTTAATGGGATGAGTAATTATCTCAGAGAGCAAGAAACACGACCATGCTCCATGCTGCCAACATCCTGGTGCTGCAGCTGTAGACAGTGCCGCTCTGATGGACTCTCCATGATGCCTGTGATGATACCCTCCTGGGAAGCAGTAGCCAGTCCCCATCACTGGCCTGAGCGAGTGCCAGGCTGAGGCCATTTGGTGTGTGGGCCTCCTGGCATGGTGTGGCTGGCATCTGGCATTGCTAATTGTGCCACATAGCCTTTTGTCCAAGAGAAGATCAGCTGTCAGTAAATGGTCCGCAGCATGGGCACCATCCCTAATTGGAGCAGGGTTGGGATGATCTCTGAGGTATTGTGGAGATGCAGGCCTGAGAATGCTTGGCACCGAGTTGACCTGTAAACTTATCCTGGCCCGGCATGGACCTGTTCCCCAAGCCTCATAGTTTCCTCACCTGTAAGGTGGGAATAAAAACTTATCACCAATAATGATTCTGAAGTCGAAATGAGCCAACCCTTGCAACAGCACTTGACTCAGAGTAGGGCCCCTTCCATCCCCTGAACTCAAACAAAACTCATTATTAACAAACATAGCTCTTTTCTCGACTCCCTTTGCACCAGCGTTTATACCCTTGTTAAAGCGAGTTCTCTGCAAACTGATTCAAAATAGCTGGCAGCTTATAGCTTCATGTTTAATTACAGCTGGTTTGCATTGTTCCTGCATGCTATAGTATTTTCCTTTTCTCACAAGGGAAGGACATGAGTCTGTTTTCTTGCACGATGAGTACTAATTGCCTCACCTCTAAACAAGGTCAGGTAGGCAGGTGCGTCCTGTGTTGTGATTCCTGTTGCAGCTGCTTTGGTTGGTTTATCTGCCACACGAATCTGTCTCTTCTGGGGTCTCTATCCCACCACTAAGGAGCCCAAAGCTTCTCCTTTATTCCTCTCCTCTTCATGTCCTGGGACCCTTGAGTGTCACACGTAAGGGCTTGCGCATGTGCACATGTTCGTACAAATGCAAGGATATGCACTTATGGGTGCTCTGCAGCTAGCTCTGTCCTAAAGTATGTGGAACGTGTTACCTGGAGTGCCTTCCCTGCTGTCCAGCATATAGGATGTGCCACCTGCTCATTTCATGCATTCTCTGACCCTGTGATTGTCTGGGGAGCATTGATAGTTCATCATTTTTCCATTATCTTTGCACTTCTACAGTTCCATTATAACTATCCTCTAAGTATTTTATGGGCTATTGTTTCTCAAACCTATCCTTAATGCTCTTTGTTATTTATCATTTCTGCTGCTTCTAGTACCTATTAGGTCGTAGAATGTTTTGCCCTCTCCTAAACATCCATGATGTGAAAATATTGTTACCTTTGTTCAGAACACCTTCGATTCCTCTCTCTATGTATAAATTCCTTTTCTTCTTAAGTCTTGACCTTGGCCTCACCTTTTATCTTTGCCCTGACATCCCAGTATTTGATCTGCCAAGCTAGGATAGGCTCAGAACCATGTTTCCATGACTCTTTAATTGTAGCAATGCATTTTGCATGCTGTTTTTAATTGTCTGTGTACATATTAATCCTACCCACTTAGTTGCAGACTGTGTACCATCGCAATGGAATGAGGCTAAAGTGTACAGGTTTTTTTCTTTTCTTTTTTTTTTTGGTTTTTCTCCGGTACCGGGAACCGAACTCATGACCTTGCGCTTGCCAGGCAGGCGCTTTGCCGCTGAGCTAAATCCCCAGCCCCGTGTACAGGTTTTTGTATCAAGAAGTCTGAGTGTGAAGACAGCACCTAGTTTTGCTTCTTCTGTAAGCTTCCATCAAGTCCTTAATCTCTCAGAGCCTCTGTTTCTTCATTTGTAAAATGGGGGTGGGAATAATAGTAACTTTATGAAAGGGTTATTGCCAAGGTTAAATGAAGCAGTGCGAATGAAGTCTTAGTGAAGTCTAGGAGTTACTCTCATGTCTTTCTTCTACTATATCAGGTGACTGCCAGGGAGCAGATATGGAAGATGGGCTCAGACATCTGCAACAAAAGGAGGAGAGGGAAGGAGGGATGGTGAAAACAGTGCATCACGGAGAAAAGAGACCAGCAGGAGGGGAGGCAGACTATGCCGGGAGGGAGGGAAGGCACCTTCACAGCCTCTCGGAGGGCTGCTGCTCTGATTTGCATTTCAGTCACATTTATGACAGCCTTATAATGGATTAAGAGCCCAGCACTGATATATTAAAGGTTAATGGTGCATCCTGCTTTTGTATTGATTTGTGGCAGCAAATATTTGCGGGTATAGAAAGCTGGGAGCCAGCAATGTTCTTGGCGTGGAAGCACTGCCAGCCTGTGGGGCTGCTTGACACAGCTCCCAGGACACAAGAGCAGGCACCCAGGAGCAGGGACCCAGACAACGTCTGCATTCTGGGGAGACTGTGTTACCTGATGGATGCTGACTTCCTTTATATCCATAAAGATGCTGGATCTTGGACTTCAACTCCCCGAGGATGGACCCTGCAGAGAAGCAGGTCCATTTCCTGGGCTCCTTAGTGATTTGTCCCTGTGATCGCTGTGACCCACACTGCTCTTTGCTGTGCCCCATGGTTCAGGGCCACCACTCTTCAATTCAAACACTGCTGCCTACTTCTCTGTAGGTCACATACCCAACTATTGTCCTGAGTTGAGACTGGCCAACCAAGATGAAGACTTTTCCACTAGAGTTTCCAGCTTAGGTGCTTTAAAGGCAAGAAAAAGTGAATTCATTTATACTGTATGATCAAGGCACATGACCCATGTTTATGGCAGTGTCTACCATGTGTCAGGCAACGTTATGGGTAGGGAGTGAATTAGTCTGATGTGGTGGAACTTTCTTTGGTTTAGCACCAGAAGTCCTGCACCTCAGAAATCTATCTGTCCTAAACAAACTGGCATGGTTACTCACCCATGTTATAGGTGCTGTTTGGCAATAAGCCAAACAGCAATGTATACCAGGTGGGATATGTTTAGTTTTGTCATATGACTTAAGGAGTGAAGTGTTTTATAGTAAAGAAGGGCTCATTTGATTAGAGATTGAGCACCTTCAGAGAAGGAACTAATTAGAGATCTGAGGGCAGAGTCACACATCTGAGGGTGAGATTAAGCTACCAGGACCTCAGCAAAGGAAGACAAGAAAGTAAATATGATGGGAGCAGATTCTTGGGTCCAAATCATGCCATAGGAGGATTCTGGATATTCATTTGAGAGATAGAAGTCAGTGGAAGACTTTGAACAAGGAGGCAACTGGATCTGTCATTGATTTTAAAAGGATCATTCTGCCCACTCCTCAGGGGTAGACTTAGGGTTAAATGTGGAAGCAGAAGAGACTGCTGCAGAGGTTTTGCCTGATTCAGCGGAAAGGTGAAGAGAAGCAGTCAGATTCTAGACCTATCTTGACAGTAGCAGAGATGGAATATGCTGCGCTTACATGTGAGGCATACAAGAAAGAGAGGAATCAGCAATGATCCATGAATTTTGGTCACAACTTTTCAAAGAATACAGCAGTATTTGCAGTGGGAGAACTAGCTGGGTTTTGAGTTTGCAGCTTAAGAGTTTAAGCTTGACTATGTCTGGTCTGGGACCAAATGGAGTTGTCAGCTGGGAAGCTGGCTGAAATTGATGGGGTGGATCAAAGCTGGATAGCCCATTCGGAGTCACTGTGGTACCAGTGTATCTCCAGCCAGTGGATTCATGGGATCCCAGGAAAAGTGATGCCACCAGAGAATAAAAAGGATATCCAAGGATACCCCAAGATCCAGAGTCTGCAAAAAAGAAAGAAATGAATCAGGTGTGCCTTCAAGATGGGAAAAAGACTGCTAGAGAGTGATGTCTCATAAACCAAGGGAAGGAAGGGCTTCAAGAAGGACAGAGTGATGCATCTGTCAGATGCTGCTGGTGGGGGTAGAGTGTGGACTTGACATTGGCTGCTATATTTGAGAGATCATTTATGATCCTGACAAAATAGCCTCCCCTCAGTGGTGGGTAAAAAACTTGAGTAAGGTAAGATTATGAGAAATGAACAGAGGCTGATGGAGTTGATAACCACAGATAACTCCAGAAGAAGAATTAGGTGGTGAACAGAGGAAGGTGCAATAACTAAGAAGGATTTTTTTTTAAAGATAGAAGATGTATGTGTTTTCAAGCCAATGGAAATGATCTGTAAAGAGAAGAAATTTCATGGTGCAGGAGATAGAAGTGATAACTGGAAATGCAATGTATTTTGAGACAACAGGAACGTCTAGGATCTAGGAGACAGAGTTAGACATAAATAGGAGCAAGAGCAGAGCAGCCAGTTTAAATAGGAGGTCAGGCAAGTATTGGTGGTTTTAGAAAAGAGAGTTCTTTAGAAAAGCAAAGCTCTTTACTGATGGGTTCTACTTTCTTAGGCAGTAATAAGCAGGGTCATTTTCTGAGAGTCATCCAGGAGAGTGGGAGAATGAATTGCACAAGGAAATTTAGATTTCCGGGCAGCATCAAAGGCCTGCTTGAAGTTGGTAGGGTTAGTGATTCTAAAGTTAGATCCATCTCCAGCCTGGATTCTCCCTGGCTGTATTCAGCCATTTGGTTATAAACACAGATTTGGTTTAAAGCACAGTTGATTCTTCCAGAAAACACAAACTCAGCACCTGTTGTAGGGTGGTTCAGAGGTAGACCTCTTCCTTGTCCCGAGGGCACTCATGATTGAAGCAGGGGGACAGACCACATGAAGTTTAAGGGACTAAGCATCAAACAGGGCTCAGCCCAGGACAGGTAGGGAATGGGTCCAGCAGGGGCATGGATCCAATCTTCCTGCAGGATGCAACAGCTCGGCTCATGCTCAGTATGGCTTAGCAGGCAGAAGGTGCACCTGAGTAAAGACTGGGAGGCCTAGAGAGCAGCGCTCCTCAGGCTGGCACCCCAAGAGGGAGGAGGGCACGTGTGACAGGCCAGAGGATGCAGTAGGTGGGTCACAGCAGAAGAGGTCCCTCTGACACGGTGAAGGGTGTGGACCTTGATCTCTGCCCCATGTCATGATCTTGGCTCAGTGCCTGGACCTTGGTCACCTGCTACCCAGGGGCTTCCTACAGCACCACTGCTGACTGCCAGGGTCTGGCCTGCCTTCAGCAAGTAGGAAACACATGATGCCTGTGCTCACCTTTCACAGACTCCCATGCAGCCACCTCGGTCTGCTCTGGGGCCAGAGGGGCCAGCTTTGGGTTAGATCCAGGGAGAATGTGTAGAAAGGAGATGTCTTAGTCACTTTTGTCATTGCTGGGACAAAATAGCTGACACCCGCAAGTTAAAGGAGGAGAGGTTTCTCTTGGATCAAAGTTTGTAGAGGTTTCTGTCCATAGTCAACTGGCTAAGGCAGGGAAGCATGGCCAACGAAGCATGGCCAAGGGTGGAGAAGAGCTGTTTATGGCAGGGCAGACACAAAGCAGAGAGGACGAAGGGAGGAGCCAGTGAGGGAGACAAACCCTTCCAGGCCACGGCCCTTATGACTCAACTCTTCCAACCAGCCCCCAGGGCCTAACAGCAAGTCAGCTCTCAGCTCCATAATCCAGTTACCTTCCAGAAGGCTGACCTATGAGAACATGAGGCTCTTTGAGGACATCTCAACATGAACCAGGACACACAAGGGAAACTCCAGCTTTCCTGATGGGGGAGCCTCAGCCTGACCTTTGAACCTTCCTGGGATCATCGAATCCCTTTGAGTTACTGGTCCAGGTCACTTTGTCTGGCTCTGAGGCTATGGATACAGCTTCCCCAGCCCCTGTGGAGCCACTGCATAGCCTGTAAGTGGGGTCCTGTGGAGCCTCTGCATTGCCAGTGACAGGGCTGGGAGGGAGTGAGGCTTCCCTCCTCCAGCCAGATCTTGGCTACCTGGGTGATTGAGGAAAGTGGACACAGGGTGAGAAGAGTGCCCTGAGCTGAGTTCCACTGGCCCAGAAGCGATACTTGGACAGCAAAGGAGTTTTAAAAAATCATTTAGATCACATTTTTTGTTTACAGTATAATAAAAATGCAAATTCTGCAGAAATGCATTTGTGAGAATTGGAAGTCTCACAAGGATTCTCTGCTTATTCATCCTGCTTTTGTTTTTATATTTATTTATATTTATTATAATGGCTGCTTTTCATAAGAATCGAAACAGATACTATGCGTAAATGCTTCGACGTGTCTTTCTCATCTCTGAGCAGTTTTTGGGGGGCATTTCTTAGTCTTAGTGGCGCTGTGGTCCTTCTTGTTCTGAGAGACCCAGGCTCTGAGACTCCAGTGGCTTCTTGAATCCAGGACTAGCACCAAACTCTAGATGTGTACACACAAATCTATGAGAAAGTTCAATTTATAAATTAGGCACAGTCAGATATTAAAAACAATAACTAATGCTAGAATAATTATATTGCTTGCTAAGTTATTCAAAACTTATGAGCAATTTGTTTCTAAAGTTTTTCATGTAGTATATTCAGACCCCAATTGACCATAGTAACTGAAATGGAGAAAAGCAAAATCCCAACTATGTAATCTCTTCCAGTAGTAGAAGCAGACCTTGGGGAGAAAACACTTTAGAGAGAAAGCTGGGGAGGGAGAAGGATACATTACTGGGGTGCCTAGGCCGGCCTCTGGGCACAAGTTTAAAAGGGCTTTGTGGCTTGTGTTACTTTGTCATCCGTCACATGACCCACATCCTGGTGGGTCACTTAGCATCCTGATACAGGACAGCCCACAGCTTCCTCAAGCTAGGATTTGAATTTGCAGTCACTGTGTGACTGCCCAGAATCAAGCCCTGAGGAGGCTGTGGATCCACAGAGCCCAGGGTGACCCCAGCATTAGCCTCCTCCAGCTTCCTAGAAGGCCTCGAGGAGTGATCCAGGTGGAGATGCTGACAGGCTGACTCCCAGCCGCAATACCCAAGCTCCTGGGCAGAATGGCCCCAGTGGATCTCAGTCCTGCCTTTGAGAGCTTACTCTTCTTGGCTCCTCTCTGTCTAGTGCAAGGAAAGAGTTTGGGGGAAGCAGTGCCCTGGATGTGAACTCAGATGGCTGGAACACCCACCCTGGCCTCGTGATACAGTCATTCTTCCATCATCATATGCAGTCCTTACCCTGCTCGGTTGACCTTCCTAGCACTTTCCTTGCTTGATACATGGCATCAGAGGCCAGCCCCTGTACCCGGCAGGCCACTCCTGATCTGAACCTGTTTTCCTACAGCCTGCAAGATAATGCTACTTTCATTTCTTCAAACATTTTAAAGTGTCTCAAAAACAAAGCAAAGCACAAACAGAAGAACAAGGGATATGTAATAGAATTGTGTATGTGGTCATCAGAGCCCACATACGTAACTGTGTGACCCTTTTCAGGAAGTTTGCTGTTGTGGTTTAGTTCTAAAATGTCCCCAAAAGTCTCATGTGAATGGAAGGTGATTGGACCATGGGTTTCAATCAGTAGATGTATACATGGATGAATCATAGCTGAGTGTGCTGTGGGGAGGAGCTGGGTCACTGGGGTATGACCTGTAGGATATGTGCTTGTCTCTGGCTCCCCCCTCCCCTCTCTACTTCCTGGCAGCTGTGAGTTGAGCACCTTTCCTCTGCCAGGCCCGTTCCCTAAGCCATTTCTGCCTTGGAGCCAGCTGACCATGGACTGAACCTTCTGAAAATTGTGGACCAAAATAAAGCTCTCCTCCTTTCAGTTGTGGGTGTCAGGTATTGTGTCCAGCAATGGAAAGGTGACTAATGCATGTGCCAACCCCGGCATTATGTAACTATTGTGGCGGTGTCCATGGTGTGATGCTTGTCTCTCCACCTTCACTAAGTGAACTCAGTGAAAGAGTGAACTTTATGTCACTCTGTCCTCAGACCTGGAATAGGACCTGACTCAAGCAGACATTAAGAACAAAGGGCTTTTTGAATGATTAATGAATGAATGAAAGAAAGAAGTTACCCAGGAACCCTGGCCTTGCATGGGAGAAGGCTCAGAGAGGTCAGAGGCACAGGAGTGCCCTGGAGAGGAAACCTAGGAGGGTTAGGGTGGTGGCCAGGAGGTGCATCAGGGACCAAAGGGCCCATGAGCAGGCTGCGGGCTCCAGGCAAGCAGCCTTGATTGCTTTGTGCAATGTCACCTCCTATAGCATAGGACGTGGGGCAGCACAGTGAGGCTGGTGGAATGATCATAAACACATCTGCACACTGTAGTTAGGACAGCTTCCAATTACTGTAATGAGTGTCCTCACCCTCCTGTATCTTTTGGGCCACTCCACTGCTTTCTTTTCTCCTTCAGGAAGAATAATAGGGCTTTGGGATTTAGATTTATCAGGCCTATGAAATGGCAGCCCCGCAGTTGAAATCTGTATTTGCATATACTGTATATTGATTCTGCTCTTGTTGCAAGTGTATTTATCTCCATTGCCAATGTAAATAATTTCTGTTAACATGCAAAAATGTGTTTATAAACTCGGTATTATTGATTTTCCTCACGCTGCAAACACATTTATCTCTTTGTTAATGAAAATGTATCTAGGAAATAGATTGATTTGTAGGGAAAGGTGTGGGGAAGACGAGAGGTGGGGCTGAGCTGGGAGATTGCCCTTGGCCACAGCCAGAGGAGACATTGGGAACTTCCTTTGTACAATTCCTGTGTACACAGATGACGCTTGCAAAGTCCTTTTGCAAGGTAGTCTGATGTGCTTATCAGTGTCAGCTGTGCTTTTGGCAAGGGAAGACCCAAAAACCAGCAATCCAGGGATGGAGATACAGAGAAGTCGTCACTCCCATTAATCCCAATTCCAGTTTCAGTAGAGTTGGAGGAGAGGGTAAGCTTTGCCAGGGAAAAATCCCAATACTAAACATCATCCAAAGTTGAAGTAAGGTGATGGCAAGCAGGCAGCACTGGGGGAAGCCTTGGGGTGAGACTCAACAGCCAATCCCGGTCCAGCCTGGAGTGACAGTTTTTTTGTTTTGTTTCTTTTGTTTGTTTTTTTTTCGGTACAAGGAATCGAGCTCACAACCTTGCACTTGCCAGGCAGGCACTGTGCTGCTGAGCTAAATCCCCAGCCCCTGGAGTGAGAGTTTTTAAAACCATTCTTCCCAAGCTTCTCCTTGCCCAGCCGCCCACTGCTTCCCCGGCAAGGTCTCTCTGAGGCTGTTACCATCATGTCCACAAAGCAAGAGTGCAAGTGGCCTGCCAGTGGGGTCAGGTGTCTCCTCGCTCATCACTGGTTTAGACTTCTCTAAAGTGCATGCTGTTGACGGGGCCACAGACTAGGTGCTGAGAGGAAGTATTTGCGTTGATCTGGGCAGTGAGATGGAAGCAGGCTGGGCCTCAGTTTTCTTACTGAGTAGACTGATTGGCCAGTGGGGAGATAGGCTCTGATCAGAGGAGTCTGGAAGCTGCAATATGCTGCCACCCACACTTGGTGGCAGGTGTGACCACCCCAGCCAGTGTCTACAACGCCTGTCCTGGGAAAATGATTAAACCACTTGAGTTTCTTACTAGTACCCTAGCAGAACACCCAGATTTATCACACACTGTCTCTGTGCTGAGAGCAATAATTGTATGTATGTGATCCTTCACGTTCATCACCTCTGTGGGGTGGGCATGAATTACAAAAACTAAGACCTCAGACTTTAGATGCCCCAGTCAATGCTTCTGGGACTTGCATCCAGAACAGTCACCCAGAGAGATGAGAAAACACAAGACTGCTGAATACCAGCTCCAGAGTGTCTCTTTTGCTACATCTGGGGTGGGGACCAAGAGGGGAGACTGAGGACCACATTGAAAAGTACCAGATTATATCCAAAAGCTAACGTATCCAGGGGCAGGATATGAATCCAGCTCCGTCAAACTCTAAACCCTGAGTCTTTGTAGCTGGTAAGAGTCACCTCTTGATGCCTGACTGAGCCATACTTTCGCACACTAGGGTCTTCCTGGGTAACTCTTCTCCTGGAACACCCCACCTGGGGTTCTCCTTGGGGCTGCCTCTGCCTGCCCTCCATGACTCAGCTAAAGATTTTTTTCTAAGCCCTGGCCCACAGATCAGCAGCTCCCCTGTGGCTCTGGGATTCCCCCATGCCTCTGTTGCAGTTCTGCTCTGACCACTCCCCTACCACAACCCCCAGAGTGTGTTCACCATTCATCCCATGCTCCAGGTGCCACTGTGAGCCACCCTCTAGATTTCCAGAACTTGTTGGGGAAATACAAGGATGAATGACTTACTAGAGTTGCTTGGTGCAATCCAGGTTGACAGAAACCCCTCCTGCATGCAGCAGGCTGGTCCTTTGTCTCTGTGCTGTGGGTGCCTGGACACTTGTTAGCAGTTGCTGCTGAAGAGAATGGCTTCAGAGTAGTGCTGTGTTGAACGTGCTGCTCGGACAGCCTCCTCCCAGCAAAGCTCACTTTCCACCCAGGTGAGTGTCCTGGATGGCTTCAGCATCTGCGCTGGCTCCTGAATCATCTGCGCTGGCTCCCGAATCATCTGCCCTGGCTCCCGGCTCTGCCCTGGCTCCCACATCTGTGTGGCTGGCTGTCCTGGCTCTTCTTGTCAAAGCACGCTTGGACAACAGGACAACTGCAGGGGAGAGGACAGCTTTGGTGTCCGATGAGTTGAGCCCTCCTGCCAGCCACACAGATAGCCCGGTTCAGTTCTATTCACCTTGAAATACGAAACTGGTCCCTACTGTGTGCAGGACACACTAGTGAGCCAGGAAGCTACTGTTGACAGTGCATCTGTGAGCGGAGCGATTGCCACGCAGATTTGCAGCTGTGCAAGCTGATGGGTCAGGCCTTGGGGTTTCAGTGGTGAGTCTGGAGCGTGGAAGATAGTTTGGGGTTGGAACCATGATCCACACTGGGACAGAAAGGCATGTGGAACCGTAAACATTCCGGCTGCCTCTTTGTCACCCAGAGAGGCTCCCGGAGCTTCTAACCGTGGTCACTGTCATGCATAAAATCCAGGAGAGGGGAAATCTCCATTTCAAATGTGAGGATGGAGGGCAGAGCTCCTGGCTGTTACACATTCAACCCGTGCTAGTGGAAACTACAGTAATTCAGAGTAGTTCAGTATTTAGACTCAGCTGTGTAATTCATCTTGAATGTTTCCCATTCATCAAAGCCTTGTGTTTGTTTGTATTACCATGAGAAAAAAATGGGTGGGGGAACTCCTCCTCCTTTCATTACAGGCAGATGATGACAGAGTTACAACCCTTGGGGTCCTTCAAGCAAAGGAACATCTTGCTTCAATTAGATATAAATAATGAACAATAATTAGAAAGATTTCTTCATCGAATTTGTTATTTTATGTTTCCTTTCATCTGCAATTTTTTGAGACGAATACTGAACTCCGTTGCTATGCCATGTAGCTGGACTGAAGGAATGCCATGGAGAGTGTCCCCAAAGGCAGAGGAAGCTCTGCTCACCGCTGGCTTTCTGTGTGCCTGCTGTGAAGGCTGCTGTCATCCTAAGTCCAGGACCATGCATGCAAAGACAGGGCTCCCTCAGTGCCAAGCATCCTGATTCTTATAATCCAATGGGGACACAGATGTCTAATCCCAGCTCTGAATCATTGCTTCCACTGCCCGAGTGCCCACTGTACCGGGATGTGATTGTAATTTCATAGTGGACCTCATTTCCACCCTCACTTTGGAAAGATCTGGAAACAGGCACAGGGCCTTCATTCCCTTGTCTGGGCCCATAATATTGATGACTGTAGGAGGGGAGCAGGCGTCTGGAGTGCAATGTATCCTCCCCCTTTTTGCTGCCTTCTGAAGTCCCAATGAGAGCTTGCTGCCCCTGAAGACTGCAAGGTGCAGAGATGCCACAGCAAAGTGAGGGTTGGAGTAGCTTCCCCTGGAGAGAGGAAGCAGCTGGATCTTCAAGAGGCTTGTGGAAGTGTGGGGGTGCATGATGGAGCCTGACACCATAGATGGGGGTGGGTGGTCTTTCGCATTCTGAGATGGGCTATGATGCTGTGTGGGTTTGGGACAACCGCAGGGATGGGACCAGAAGACAGAAGGTTGCATAGATCTGGTTGGGAACATTGGCTCTTCCCTTGGGCACAGTGACTCAGTAGAGGGATGCGGGTAGAGAATGATGAGGGCACAGTGACTCAGTAGAGGGATGCGGGTAGAGAATGATGAGGATTAATAAAGAGGACAGATTGAGGTTTCCAGTTGAGAAAGAAAGAGTGACCATCCTGGAGCCTGGCTGTCCACTGGGATTTTTGAGTTTTGCAAATCTGTCTGGCTTCTGACATTCTGTCCACACACTGCTGGGTAACGGTTTTCCAGGGGCAAGTGAAAGCTTTGCACTAGTTAGTTCTTCCTGCTCTGGCTACAGATGGCTCCAGTTAATGGTGGTTTAACTTAGGAATTTTTGACTTTACGATGGTACCAGAGCAATAAGCAGTTAGTACATCTGTACTTTGAATTTGGATCTCTTCCCAGGTTAGTGGTATATAGCGTTATCCTTTCTTATGGTGCTGGACAGCAGGAGCAAGCCACAGCTCCCTGTCAGTCTTAGGATCACCAAGGGAGACAACAGTCACTCTGCAGTGTGCTGTGTGGCCAGAGAGTTTTTTTTTTTTCTGGTATGGGGAATTGAACTCACAACCTCGTGCTTGCTAGGCAGGCGCTGTGCCACTGAGCTTAAATCACAAGCCCCTGGCCAGAGAGTTTTGGATATGCGTATTTGGTAAATTGCATGAGATATTCAACACTCTCTTACAGGTTTTGTGTTGCATCATTTTGCCCAACTACAGGCCAGTGCAAATGTTCTCAGTATGTTTAAGGTGGGCTAGGCTGAGCTCTTATGTGTGATAGGTTAAAAGTATTAAATATATTTTCAAATTATAATGGGTTTATTGAGTTTCAACCCCTTCATACATTAAAGAACATTTGAATTTCTCCTTCTGAAAGGAAATCTTGTCCTCTGTTGCCAGCTTGGACATCTCTTCCTGGGCTACGGATAGATAGCCTTTCTGATGTACTCTGTCCCTGCACCATGAACCAAGCTTGAGCTACCTGCCTATCCTCTACCTACAACAAACCCAAGGCCTCAGGAGTGCAGTGTCTAACATTTAGCATCTTGTAAATAATTGCAATGTCTGAAAATCATTAAATCTCCCATAAAAATCTGATTTTCTTTATTTAAAAAAAGAAAAGTTGGCTGGGGCAAGGTGCTCAAAGTCAGTAACTAGGGGGATGCCAGCACATCTTCAGGCTTTGGAGGGGGCGCCTCTTCACTGACATGGCCCCTTAGAATCTGCCACATTCAGCAGTGAGTGTGAGGGCCAGCCTTCATCACCGGCATCCTCTATCTTGCCAACATGGTTCTTTCCTATTCAGCCTTTGTGGGCTTTGAGTTGGAGACCTTCAGCAATAGTGTTTTGTGTTCCCTACTCTTTCATAGCATGATCACATTCTAGGTGTCCACAGCTGACCCTAAGCTCCCTGAGGGCAGGAATCATGTGTTATGCATCTTTGTATCTTAGGAGCTCAGCACAGAACCTGTTACCACCTGTGCAGTAGCCTTATTGAAACATACCTATGATACTCTGAGGCCTGGCAAGTCCTGCTGTGGGTTTGAGGGACTGTTGGACTTTAGGTGTGAAGGTGAATGGTAGGCCTAGCAGGCATGATCTTTGGGGAGCAAGTGTGGGGTCCTCTTAGATCTCTGCAGCACACAGCACAGCATGTACTCATGTTTCTCTGTATTTCAGGACATTCCAGGACCTGTCCAAACAAGTGGAGATGTCTTATGGTACTGTCCGGGATTCTGCTGTCTATGAGTACTTCCGTGCCAAGGGCACCAACCCCCTGGAACAGGACAGCACATTTTCTGAGCTCTGGAGGACTATCAGCAAGAACGGGGGTGCTGACAACTGTGTGTCCAGTCCTTCAGAAGGCATCCGGAAGGTAGGTGGGAGTCATGCCTGGCACATGTGCCAGGGTGGGGCCATGCAGATGTTGTCCTTGAGGTCTGAGACACCTTCCCAAGAGGCATCTGTCTTTGAGAGGTCCTGTCACTTGCAGGCTGACTCCCTATCATGTTCTACAAGCAGATGCCCATTCCTGGCTGTAGAAGCAGAGGGCTGCTCCTTAGCTGCCTTCTGCAGTTGAGGGATGCTGGTTGGGCAAGAGTGGGCCAGTTCACTTGGAGGCTTGGCTGTCCATCCTCATGGGATGATTGCACAGAGGGCCCTGCCCACCAGCCTGAGGACACTCAGTAAGAGCAGGGGCACAGTGCTAGGCACAAGGTGGATGGAGTGAGGGGAGGAGTTTCAGGAGGGAGGAAGGGCAGAGAGTCCATCAGCCCCTGTTTCAGGTGATTTCCCACAGTGGCCTGCACTGACCACCACTGTCACATGTACAGATGAGGATCGGAGACAGTCACACTCCTGGTTACGTTCTGACTCTGTGATGCCTGGGGTCCAGGCTGTAGCTTTGGCATCGATCTGCCACATGCTGCTATGTGGCCTTTCAGTGAGGAGAAATGGGATGAAGACAGGTGTCATGGGTGCTGCTGGAGTTGGCATAGTTCTGTCCAGGGACCCCCACATGCAGTGACTGCAGTCTCTGATGTCATTGCTTCAGGTGTGAGACAGATGTGCACCCTAAGGTCAGCACCACCACTGTCTGCCTGTGAAACCATTTACCTTTCTCCTGTTCCACCTTCCCACCCACTCTGTGGATCTTTTTCTGTCTCGGTCTCCTTCTCTGACTCTCTCTCTCTCTCTCTCTCTCTCTCTCTCTCTCTCTCTCTCTCTCTCTCTGTTTCTCCTCTGTCTGTCTCTCTGTTTCTCTCTCTCTCTGTCTCTCTCTTACACACAAACAACATTGTGCTCCACTCTCTGGATATTCTGTGACCATCTGACTTCCCTGCACAGGTCAGGGGTATAGGAAAAACTTTTGGGGCCACCAGTGCTCACTGCCCTGCTCTTTATGAGGAGCGTGGTCCCCAGAAACCCACCAGAACCCCAATCCCAGGAAAGAGCAAGATACTTAAGATCTACCTGGGAATCTCTTTGCTGTCAGGGTAGGGTGTGACCTCAGTTGGTCCTATGGTCCTAGGTGGGGTGAGTACCTACTGGGAATGTGCTTCTGCACAGCCCTTGGCCGGTGGGGGGGGCACTATTCCTTGTCATTTAGCCATGCTGAACATCAGAATGTGCCTCAGCTCTGGAGCCTGACATATGTGGGAACAGATACTTTTTCTACACCTCACCAGCAGGGTGAATGGAACATGATGATCATTCTCCGAGTCTGGAACCTCTTGGAACTGAGAGAGGCCAGGCAGCTTCTCCTTAGAGGCTTAAGATATCTAAAAATACATATTATTATAGACTTTGAATGTTTATGTTGAACTAAAATAATAGAATGCAGTGTAATGGTGCTGTCCTGAGGTTTATGAGATTTATTAGGCCTCTATTCCAGGTCCACTGCTAAGTGCTCTAGCTCCAGCTGCAGGGTCTCCTTTCATGCCTGACAGTGAATCTCTGTGGTTGCAGGTGACCTCATTTGGAGATAATGAACACACAGTTGATTTAAGGCCTTTCCAGAGTGTGAGCCCTGGGCTGAATGGCTTTTGAGTTCCCTTTCCCAGCCGGCTTTGTCTGTGAGGCAGAGCCAATCCTCCATCCATGAAGGGTCTTATGAAGATTCATTGCAACAGTGCTGCAAAAAGCACTTCTTAGAGAAGCAAAGATAGCTACTTTATCACAAGGCACTTTAAAGAGGGGATATTTACAACATGAATAACCAATATCCCATTAATATCAAGGATATATCATGAACTTTCATAAATCAATGAGAAGCTCAAACAATTAAATAGAAAGATGGGCAAAAGCCTTGCATAGGCCTTTCACAGAGGAGGCAACACGTATGGCCAATAATCATAGGAAGAGATGCTCAAGTCATTAGTGATCTGAGAAATGCAAGTCATGATCATAAAGATATATCATTTTAGACCAATTCGACTGGCACCAAATGAGAGGTGGTAGAGAGGAAGGAGTACAGGTGCTTAATTACTGGTGGGAGTGTACTCAGTACAATCACTTTGGAAGAGAGTTTGTCATTCTCTTGTAAAATGGGACATCACATACTCTACGGTCCAACAGCTCCACTACAGTGTATCCACCCAAAATAAATGTCCACATACACTTCTGTAGACAGAAAAGGCCATGGTATCATTGCTTATGGAGCCCAAACCTTGGAAACCATCCCAATGACTATTAGCAGAGTAAAAATTATTATCCACAAGAAATGCATGAACTACAGCTGCATTGAATAGGATGGATGGACCTTAGTAAAATAATATGGAGCAAAAATGTGTTATAGGCAATTTCATATGGGTAAACTAATAGAAAATAACATACACCATCACACCCTTTTAAAAAGATATAAAACACTCTCCTACATGCATCCAAAGTAATGATGATAAACAAGACTCCCTGCAGTAGTTGCTGTAAACGGGAAGCACAGAGTAGCAGGAAGGGAGAAACATCTTGCTGGATGTAAGTCAGAGTCAGTGTCAGGTTTAGGCTAGCAGTTTCCTATTTTGTTTCTTGTTATAATATATATTAAAGGGTTTGAGTCTAGCAGACGGCTATGCATGAAGAAATGGACAAGAGTTGTAATGAATACCATTCTGTGCACTTACCTACTATCTCAGATAAATAAATTGAGACCAAGTCAGGCAGAATTCAGCTTCCCACCAGTGCCATCCCCCTCCTTCTTTGCCTTCTCTGGTGTGTTCAGGAAGAGGAGAGAAACATATCCTTCCAGGTATGCCCCCAGGGACCCACCTCTAATGAGGCTCCCATCCCCTAACAGCAAGTCAACCATAGCACCCCATAATTCAATCGCCTTCCAAAGCCCAGCCTTTGAGTGCATGAAGCTCTTGTGGGCCATTCTTGATCTAAGCCCTAACACTCACTTAGTTTCTTAATGATGAATACAAATGTAAAGAAATAGATGGTAAAGAATGCAAGTAAGGATACAGGTAGTAAAGGGTGACTTTTCAATTCCTGCAGCTTCATGGTACAGGCTGTATTCTTTTTTCAGTACATAGGATGTGTTACTTTCAGCTGGGCTTGGGGTCACAAATCTCTCTCACTCATTTGAATTTCCAAGAAAAAAAGACTGCTAGCACTAGACAAATGTTAAGAGTTTTATAACTCGTATCATAAAAGCAAGTTTATAGTATTGTCAGAAAATGAAGTGTGCTGCACTTTTTATTGGAAAAAGAGCTCACTCTACTCTCAAATCCTCCTTTATGTTTCTGTTTGGGTGGTTATTGGACCAAAATGTTTCCTCTCCCCTGTTGCTGTGGAGCTGTCTCTCCTTACACCACCAAAGGTCCCTCCTAGGTCTGCAGAAGACGAGGCTAGAAGTGGCCATGTCCAAAGTTATAATCATGCCTTAAATCCAGAAAAAATAAGAAAAAATATCCCATGAATAGGAAATATAGACTGGAGCCCAATGTTCAGGTAGGAGAAGTCACTCCAAATTCCAAACAAAGTCTCCTCTCTGCAGTATAGGCAGCCTGGCAAAAGAGAAGAACCACCCCGCAAGGGACTTCTGGAAACTTCTTCTTTTTTTTCTTTCTTTTTCTTTTGCAGTCCTGGGGATTGAACTGGCAATCTTGTACTTGCTATGCAGGCACTTATGCCACTGAGCTATATCCCCAACCTGGAAACTTCTTTAGCCATGGAATGACCATTACACTTCTAATTTCCAGTTGCTTTTTAGTGACTCCAGCTTCATTTCCAGAGAGTGTGCAACAGTGGACCAGTGTCTAATTGCTACTGAAGTCAAGGAGCTTGGTGTCTTGCTGACCTTGGAGAGCTGCTGTTGTTTTTTACTTGGAAGGACTGCAGCTCTTAATGAGTTGAAACCAATTTAGGTGGGATATTGCTTCACAAGAGGTGCTCACTTTTGTACAGTAGCAGAACAGGAAAAGAGTTTTGTTATGATTTGCCCCATGGCTAGGATCCACTGTTTAGGCCACTGCCACTAAGGCAAAAAGGAGCATGGACCTCAGTGGGCACTGTGAAGACAGCAAGAAGGAATTTAGAAAAAAGAGACTGAAACACATACTTCTTACAGCAAACCTGCCTGTCATCCAGAGCCTCTCACTCAATATTGCAATGTTCCTGAATGAGTCATCTGTTTGCTGTCTGACTGAGCAGAGACAGAACATCAGGGACATAGCTCTCACCCTTCATTACAGTTACCTTCCTTCCACTCACTGCTGAAAGGGACAGAAACCTGCAGGCTTTTTCCCTGATAGCCTTCCCTTGGGAGCAGATCTTTCAGGTCTTTCCAGATATGTCAAGAAAGAGGAGACAACTGCAGCCTTTATTCCTCTCTGTCACATGTGCCACCAGACTCAAGCAGGACTGGACTACCAGTTGGAAAACGATGGTCCTGGCTCTGAGTCTGTTTTTGTAAATAAGCTTTCGTTGTAAAACAACTCCAGCCATTCACTTATGTTCCGTTTATGTCTGCTTTCCTATTACTTCAGCAGGATGAGTAGTGTGACAAAGAACATAAGGACTTGAGAACATAAAATAGTTATTATCTAGTCTTTTACAGAAAAATGTAAGGACTATGCTCTAGAGCACAGCTCTTCACCTATCTTGCAGCTTCCCCATTGTCTGGTAGCTTATGATCTCTTCCCTTTCTCATCTTTTCTGGGTCTAACTCTAGTGGCCTAGGAGCTTCCGTCCCATACACTGTGACCCACTTTTGTCCCAGCCTGGCCTAGAATCCCCTTGAGATCTAATGAGCAGTCACTATTCACCAGTCACTGTGCCAACTGATTTACATATATGATTGCTTTCATCCTCAACAGACTGATAGCTGTTGTCTCAAAAATACAGAAATCAGACCCTGGCCTGAGAAATTTTAAGTGACTCATCAGTGGTCACCCAGATAAGAGTTAGTGGGGTCCCTGGTATTGCATCCTCACCCCGACATTGCCTCATTCCACAGGATAGCATCGCCCCTTCTGTCCTTCTGTGTGCTCCCTTTTTTTTCATACTCTTTACTTATGCTCTTATTTCCTGTCTACTTTCACAGCAGTGCAGCAAGACATATACCTCCTTTCAATTTTAAAAGCCTTAGCCTTCCTTCTGTGTGTCATGGCAATGATTACTGAAGTTTGTGATTTTGTTTTTTGGTTTCCAAACTATTACAATCATCAATTGGCAAAACTTTGCGATGCATTATTGAGCTGGAAAGTGGTTCGAATTTATATGATAATAACGATGTCACCAGAAGTCAGACTTTAATGTTGCTGGTGGAATTTTTTTTTTCTTGAGCTTGATGAACTCTATCAAGTCATATTCAGCATAACACAATTTCTGTGCAGTGCCAGGGCTGACCTGGCCTGCCAATTGATTAAGCCTTTCCATAAATCAGACCTAATATTTAATAACATTGTCAAATAGGATATAGTGTTAATAGTTTAAATGTCAATCTTTACAGCTCATTGAGCTCTTTGAATAAGTAGGCGAGAAGCTCGTCTCAGGCCCTGTGGCTGGAGATAGTATTTTTCAGAAGGAAGTAGCTTCTGAGGCCAGCGGTCTTCACAAAGGGCAGTTTTTTCCACTCAGTGAATATCGCCGAGGTCATAAAGTGTGAATGCAAATGCAGAGAAAAAATGGACCCACAAATCTTATTATTTCCACTGCCAATCTAATGCTTGCCTTGGCAGTGCTTTTCAGCACCTGCACTTGGTCCTGTACCCTTCCTTTCTGCTGTGTGACAAGGGATGCTTTATTTATACACCCTCCCTCCTGTGTACTAGGGACCGTGTTCTGTGGTGGCAAAGGTGGTCTCTGGAAGGCCCACACTCTTCTGTGGAAAAAGAAGGAACTTTCGTCCCCATTGTACCATCCATTTGAAAGGGCAAGTTGATGTAGGTGGCCCTGTGGGTGGTGGCACGCTGGTTCCATAGCAGGCTGGGAGTTCCTATTGAGGAGGGAGATGGCATTTCTCTATGCTTTGGGGCCACTTCATTCAGAGATCAGGAGGGTTTGACCTAGACGTCGGGAAGGGTGTACTTCTGACCTCCCAGAAGGAAAGTGTGGTAGGATGCATGTAGCTGTGTGCAGCAGAAAGCACCAGGAATGCACTCAGTAGCACAATTGGGCCTTGCAGTTACGCTTCACAGCCAAGTGATGTCCTTGCCCTGCTTCCAGGCCCATGTAGGCCAGGGAATCTATGTGACTCCTTTCTTCTCAGCCTCTCATATTACCTGATCTCTCATTTCTATACCTTTTGTACTTGCTTAAAAGCACTTTTTCCATTTTATGGGTTGGATGGTCTTGCCTCTTTATCCATTCATTTATTCATGTACTCATTGATTCATCCATTCAAGAAGTGCAGTTGGAGTAGTTTCTGCCTTAGAGTGAGGAAATGTGAGTTTAAATTCCACTTGCAACCTAATTTAATCTGTGGCTTTGAGCAAGTGAATTCACCTTTTGAGCCATCTGTGGGACTTCAGAGAAGCTTGCCCAGCTTAGATGTGAGTTTACCAAGGTGTAAAATCTAAAGCACTCAATGCAGGTTGTACATTCAGTAGATGTCAGCACATTTTCTTAGCTTCTACCATAAACAAGGAAATGAAGATAAAAAAATAAAGACAAGTAGCAATTAGTCTTTTCATGAGGCACAACTGATGTACAGATAGATGTACATATACTAAGCGTCCATGTTATGAGTGTAAGGAACCGTAAACAATTGTTTAATCACCACCAGAAACAAGATATAGGACACATTCATTACCTTCAAAAGTGTTCTCTTGTTCGCTCAATGAAATGTTTATTAGATTTACCCATGGAGTTGTAGATATTAGTATTGTTCTTTTTTTTCTTTCTCTTCTTTTTTGAGAACTAGTTCTTTTTAAGAACAAATCTCTACTTTCTTATCCATTCTTCAGTTGGTGTACATTTGTGCTATTACCAGCTTAGGGCTATCATGAATAAGACAACATGAGTCTTCTCACACAAGTCCTAAATGGAGATATGTTTCCATTTTTCTTTGCTGAATACTAAAGGGTTGAATTCCTGGGCCATAAAGTAGGTGTGCAGTAGCTTACTGCTGTCTGAAAGTACCAAACTACATCTAGTGTGATCATACGGTTTCACATTCCCAGTGGAAATATACTACTTGCATAATTGTAAGTCGCAATTGCTGGACATCCCACCAGTATTATCGTGTCAGTCTTTGGGCCTAGCTAAATTATAGGCAATTTTAACTTTGCAGCTAAATTATAGCCAATTCAGTGGGTGTAAACAGGTATTATTGTTTAAATTTAATAACTGGTGATGTTGAGCCTTTTTTCATATACTTATTGGTCATCCATATATATTTTTTGACAGTGTAAGTGCAAATCTTGTTAAATGTTATTGGGCTCTTTAGCTTTCTTATTGTTGATTTATATGAGCTTTTAATATATTCTGGGTATGAGTCCTTGATGAAATATAAGTGCTACAAATGTAATTCTTCATCTGTAACTTACCTATCCATTTTTTTAATGGTATCTTTTGAAGAGTAGGAATTCTTAATTTTAATAAAATGCTGTCTGTAAATTTTTTCTTTTATGGTTGATGATTTTTTGTGTCTTGCCTAAAAGTTTTTCCTAATCCAAAATGGCAAGTTTTCTTCTAGAAGTTTTAACATTTATTTTTATGTTGCATCTAAAATTCATGTTCATATATGGAACGAGACAGTGGTCTAGGTTTCATTTTGTATATGTGTATATAATTGACATGGCATTATTCATTTTTAAAAAGTCCTGGATTTACCCCACAAATAGGTAAGATACCTTGATTGAAAATCAACAGGCTGTCTACTGTTGGTCTATCTCTGGTCCAATGGTCTACCTCTCCTTTTTTATTTTAAAATTTTTACTTTTAATTTATAATCTAATTTTTAAAATTTTTAAAAAATATATTAATACAACTTTGCAGTATCTAATGATTACATTCATTATGGGGAAATCAGTACATGTACATAACACATTTCAATTCTTTTTATTCTTATGCCAGTACAAAAATAATCACTAATGTAATTCCTTAAATTAAGTTAGGTAAATCTTTCAATTTTTTCTTCTTTCTTAAGACATTAGAGTGATTCTCTATCCTTTCTATTTCCTTTTAAATTTTAGAATCATCTTTTCCATTTCCTCAAAAAAAGCCTGTTGAGATTTTGATAACTATTACATTATAGATAATTGGGGGAGAATTTATATCTTTAAAATATGAACTCTTCTCATCCATGAGCATGGTTCTCCAATTCAACATAATTAAGTTTGACTTTACTGATTTTCACTACTTTAAAATACTATTTTGTTGACTTCAGCTTTTTGTAAACAATGTTTTCTATTTACTTTGCTCATAATTTGCTCTTTTCTTTTCTAGAATTTTAATTATAATACTTAAGTTATAACATTTACACTGTTTTTTTCCTGATGTAAGCAGTACAACTATACATTTTCCTCTAAATACTGTTCTAGCTGCATCTTTTCAGTTTTTATATTATGCTTTTTACTCTCAATTTAAAATATGAAGTCTCTATAGATAATAATGTACTGTACATTTCCAAAATGTTAGAGAGAAAAAGATTTTGAAAGTTTTCATTATAAAAGAATGATGTGTATTTAAGGAGCTAGATATTTTTCACCTGATGGAAACATTATGCATTATAAACATGTATCAGAATTTAAAGATACACCATCCATGTGTGCAATTTTATGTATCAGTTAAAAAATTAAAAATAATAACAAAACAAGTATTAAAAGTTTCAAATGTAATCTTTTTTCAGAAGATACCTACTGAATTCTGGAGGACAGCAAATGGTGTCCAAGTGGTTTAACATGGAAAAGACCTTGCCGGCACAGAGGGGGAATTCATTCATGTAGAGAGATTGGAAGCTTTCTGTGATAGTTTCATTATACACACATGCATTTTATAATCCATATGCTTCAATGTCTTTTTGTTTTGAAGATAAATCTGGGAATATAAAAGAATGCAATACTAAGTTAATAATTCTCTGTGACATGATACAACTCCCATGCTGAAAATTCAGAAATTCCTTCTCCAAAGTTTTAACAGTTTTAGCTTTTTTTAAAAGTTCAAGTCAAAATCTCTTCTGAGATTCAAGCCAGACTTTTTCTGTGAGCCTCTGTAAAAATTAAAGGAAAAAAACAAATTACATAAGCCCAAGGTACAATGGCACAGGGTAAACATTCCCACTCTAAAGAGAGAAGTAGAGGAATAGAATAGAATTGGACCAAAGCAGGGCTCAGATAATCAGGACAAGCATTCAATCCTATACTTCATATTCAGTATTTGGGACAAGTTACAGTGATATGTGAGCTCCAGAGGGCTTGGATACCTCCACTGTGATGGCCTTATGTGTTGCACCTCACATAGTCTTTCTCTATCTTGGGCTAGCTCCACTTACTGCTTATAGCTGCTCTTAGCATTCCATGACGTGGCTTCTCCCACTTGCTGCACCTGACCTATGGTTTCATTCCCACAGCTTTAGACACTGCCCTCTCAAGGGCTACTCAGCTGGCTCCCCAGGTCTTCTTTTGAAATCTGTGTGGAAGCCTCCCTGACCCCACAACTCTTTCATTCTGTCCTGGTAAAACCAGTATCTTGTGGATAATGCCAATGTCTGCTGTCAGCAGTAGCAATAGCCAAACCTCTTTGGCTACTGCCATGGCTGGAGCGATGTCAAAGTGTCTGTATGGGTGTACACAGTGAAATGGATCTCAGAGAATCAATTTCTTAGGGCAGTGATGGTGAATTTATGGCAAATTTATGGCACAAGTACTGCAGCAGGCTATTTGTTATCATTGAAAGCTTGAAGGGGTTCACCATCACTCTCTCAGGAGATTTTTCTTGTACAGTGGCCCCAGGACTCTTCTCAAATGAAAGGTCAAAATTTTTGGGCCCCTAACTCTGTGATAAGTAGGGTCTTGCTAATTGCTTCAAAGCAGTTTTCTTTTTCCTATACGAAGTACTTGGTTTCTTTTTAAGGGCACTAATCTCTTCAGCATCCACACTTCCTTTGGTTCCAACTTTTCACATAGTTCCTTCTGGAACAAAATTTAAGTTTTTTAAGTCTTTCTGCTCTGCCTTTTGCTCTTGACTCTTGCTACAAACCTTGCTAAAAGCTTCCAGCTGTACCCATGCCAGAGCCTGAATATTGGACTGCTTTAAATTTCTTCCATAAGATCAAGTAGTCTGTTCCCTGTAATCTTAGCTACAGGATTTAATATTTGTCCTGCTGGATTTCAATCCTGCTTTCATTTGATTCTTTTCTATCTCCCTAGTCTTCCCTTTTGTAATGGAAATGTTTACTGTGTGCCATTATATGTTAGAAGTATTTAACTTTCTGAATTTTACAGGGGCTCCCAGCTAAGAGTTTGCCTTGAGTTTCAGAGGACACTTTGGACTTGGATTTTACAGTAATGCTCATGCCATTAAAACTTTTGATTCTTAGAGATGGACTGAAAGGATTTTGCATAGAGAGACAGACATGAGTCTTTTGGGGGCCAGGGACAGAATGTTTTGGTTTTGATCTAGAATATCCCTCCAGAAACTCATGAAAAGTTCAGAGCTTAATGTGCTGTTAGGAGGTGGAGTCTAGTTGGAACAGGTGGGTCACTAGAGGAGACAACCTCCCATAGAGTCACAAAACATGAGAAAAATGGAGACAAATTTTCTGTTAGAATATAATATACATCACCTCCAGCTCAATTGGCAGTGAACTCCTCATTCCCAACTAAAACCTGGCCTTTATGAGACATGTTTCTAGCTGCATTCTTGCTTTCTGTGCTCTGACCAGAATCTCCCATCAAGCTTTTCTTACTGCATTTTAGGGCTTCTCTAGTCAGCATCTCAAAACTTTTGCAAACTCTTCCCATGAACCAGTTCTAAATGCTTCTAAACCACATGATCAGGTGTGGTTACAGTAATAACCCAACTCCTGGTACCAAAATCTGTCTTAGTTACTTTCCTGTTGCTGAAACACAATACCCAACACTAAGAATTAAAAGCATAGGTTTATTTTAGCTCATGATTTTTAGAGGATTTAGTCCATTGTCAGGCAGAAAGGGGAGAGTATGACAGAGGAAAGCTGCTCACATCTTGGCAATAAAGAAGTAATGAGCAAAGGGAGGAGCCAGGCAAGGAGATATGCCCTTCCAGGTTACACTTCAGTTATCTACCTCTTACACCTAGACCCACCTCCTAACAGCACATTCAGCTCTGAACTCTTCAGGGTATTAATCTACTAATTAGTATAGTAGTCCTATAATCCAATCCTTCCAAAAGCTCCACCTCTGAATACATTATTCTTTTGCGGTACAAGATAAAACTATAACAAAATGGCAGGTTTTCATGACCCACCCAGATACACACAGAGGTATGCTTTACTAACCCTCTGTATTGTTTCTAAGCGAATCATAATTGAAGGTTAATCTTAATCATCACAATATGCTTTAACTCTGAGATCTGACTCAGCTCCAAGTACACTCAAATATCCCCAAATCCATGTCACTGTTAAAATAGTAAACAATATTGAGAGGAAAATCTTTAGGTATATGTTTATAATTTACATGTAATATGTACCCATTAAGAAAAGTTTAAAATGTCAAGAATATAAAAAATAAAAATATGCAGAAGAAATCCAACCAATTTTTTTACTATCTAAGTATAACTCCAGGAATTTTTTCACATATTAGTATATGCTTTTTTGAACTTCTACCAAAGTTTACATAATTATAGAGTTATAGAAAATATACTTTTTCTGGCATTACAACAGTTTTGTAATAATGAAAACTGTTTAGTGGCTAACTAATATTTAATCAATAAATTTAAACAAGAATAGCCAAACTTCCTTTCTTGTTTGTCATTTGGCTCATTTTCAACTTTTCACATGTGTAAGTAACACTGTAATGAACATCTTCATGACTAATGTCTTTTTGGTTGCTACATTTATTTCAATAATTATAAACTCTCAAAAGTAGTTATACTGTCAAAAAGGATATAAATTTGTAAAGATACTGACAAAATATTACTGAGTATTCTCAAAAGCAGAACTTTGAATGAGTTACATTCTTATTTTAGGGAACAAAAAATATTCAAGTTTCAATGTTTTCTTCCCCCACCAAATTCTTGTGATATATCCTTAGAAGGAGAAATCCTGTTTCTCAGCTTTTTGACTAAGATCAAGTGTAGAAGGAGAAATCTCTTTATGAGTTATTAATCTCATTTTTTCATACCCTTTACTGTGCTTTATCTTTCTTTCTCTTTGTATACACACATATGTGTTTGTGTATGCATGTATTTTTGTGTATTTTACTTTGTTATTCTGGAATCTGAGTGGAACTAAAATCATTTTCTTTTCCAGCCTTCTTTTCTTCATCCCAGGTTGGGCATTGCCATCATAAATTGTGATGCATGAACTGTGGCAGGTCTGGGGAAAATGAGTGAGAGTTGGTTACAGTCTATGCTTGTTCAGTAATAGAAAGTGATGTACAAACAAACCCCTTCCCCAAAAATGTATTTCTGCAATGATTCACTGTTTAAAGGTTTTTGTCCTGTATTTATTTATTCATTCAATATTTATCAGCTCATGTTCTGGTGCTGATCTTAGTTAATAAGTAAAAGTGAATATTATGTTTTCAGTCTAAAAAACAGTTAAAATTGATGTAATATCAAAGAGAAAGTGAAGATTGATTTGAGACTGTATGTTACTGTTTCATACCTTCCTTTGCCCAGGGTCTTCCTTCCTTCCCTTGGTGCCTCTATCTATGTTTGGGCAATCAGGAGGTTAATTTAATCCTGATGACTCTTGTTAGAAAGGCTTGGGATGCACCAGATGTGGGGTTCTGTTTCTCCCCTGCATCAGCTCATTTGTGCTTCAGCAGAGCTGTTTGCTGATGAGGACACTGATGTCCCAAGAGGGCACAGGCCTTGCTGATGATCCAGGTTGGATCAGTATCAGACCCAGGCCTTGAGCTCAGTCTCTTCTCACTCTGGCTTCCTTGTCCTCGCCCTGTGAGTCTGTGAAATGGAGGAGATGTGGGGTCAGAATGAAGCCTTGGCTCACACCTTCCACTGACAGCTGCTCTAGGTGTCCCTCTCTGTGTACCTGTTGTGCATGCTGCTTAGAATATCACTGTTATTTTGTCTGCAAGGGTGATTGCTGACTCTCCCTCCTGCCTTGATGGGAGCACTTCCTTTTCCTGAGCCTCCTCTGGTCTCCTCCTCTCCTTACCACACTGTGTCTCAGAGCACAGCCCCACCAGATGCCACCCCGTCCTCAGTGATTTGCTCTGTCTGTCACAGCCCTGCCACACTCAGAGCTTCTCTAGTATGGGCTCTGCCTCTTACTCATGACCTAGGGCAGGGGTAGGCACAGGGATAAAGCGTATTAACATTCAAAGCCTCTTATGCTTAAAAAAAATCAAATAAAATGAATGTTCATTGAGGAAGAAATGAAGTGCAGGCAGATGCTGTGATTGCATTGAGCTGGACTGCTGGGTTCCAGCTGCAAGGAGAGCAAGGAGGGGCGAGGAGGCCCAGGGTGACAGGGCTGTCTGCTTTGGTCCGGGGGGGCTTCCTCAGTCTCTCTGGAGCTCTTTACCACACACTTGACCAAGTTGGCCCCTGCGTAACCCCTTGCTGCTTAATTCTGTTTGATGGTGATTGGTTTGGGACAATACAGTCCAAAGATCAAGGAAAGCCCCCTCTGAGCTTCCCTTATTAAATTACTTTGCTTTGGGTTTTGAACATTGCCAAGCAAATCTCATTATGAATTCTTCAATTACTTTCTTTTGCAATTTTCATAATTTGGTAGGGTAAGCTCTGGAGTCAAACCAATATCCATGCCATCATGCTAACTTTGATTATTTTCAAACTCCTCATTAGTGCAAGTGGGAGGGCATTGGCTCCCCTTAAATCTGATTTTATTTTTCAAAGATTTCTGCTGCCCCATAATTTGCTTTGTACCCTGGTCTGATAGGCTTCACCTTAGCATTGGCTGTAAATGTAGGCTGATTCCATTCTGTTTGTTTCACTGAATATTATTGCTTTGGGTTTTATGACTTAAGGTTTTGCATTTTGAAGGGAATTGTTTTGTTATTTGATTACATAAAAATCAAGAAGTGGTTTGCCGATAAAAACAATTGTGATTTATTAAGTCAGTCAGCTTGTTGGCCATTTTCACCAAGCTTACTTTTATTTCCATTTTGTTGGCCTAATGTTTGTCAGGGAACAGAGACAGAGAGGAAGGACAACAGCATTTATAAAGAAATGTGTACATGTGACTTGGGCCCTTAATCTTCACGGGGTTTGGATTTTATGATAGTTCCATTTTGCAGATCAAGTAGGTAAAGCTCAAAGAGTTGAACCATTACCCATAGATAATCCAATTCTCTCCACCACCTTTGTGTTTTACGGTTATTACCACTATTATTACCATTGTCATCATCGTCATGATGCCATCATCAATAATATAAAACATATCTAGGAGGAAATGGTAATATCCAGTGGGATGGGATGAATAGATTTAATACAGAGTAGATAGTTCTCTATTCTCTAGCATAGAGACAGTAAGCTTTGCTGTGGGCACTACACACACTGAGAGAGACAGAGAGAGACAGAGAGAGAAGGAGAGAGGTGTCAGGTAATTCAGACTAGAAGAGCAGTCTCCTAGGGAACAGAGAAAGGAAGCAGAAATATTTGGACTGGTAGCAAAAGTCCTCAGCAGTGCAATTTGACATATCTGACGTCTGAAGAATCCAAGGAAGAGGACTTGGACCCATGCCATGCAGACCATGTGCCAGACCTCAGTTAGTTCCACAGGGCTGTGATGAAGAGGACTTTTCTGGGAAGTGTAGGGATGTGTCAGCACCTCCTGCAGGCCTTGACCCAGTGAGCTGTTAGGATTGCTTCACGTGCAAAACTATATGTCCTGACAGGTAGGCCCAGAGCTTGTTGCAGGTGTGAGACTGAGCCCTTTTGGATACTTGGTCCCAAAGTGGCTTCTTTTGCAGCTCCTCAATGTTTTCTAAGGCTGTAATGCAAGTTCTATCTTTCAAGGCTGACATTTTAGCGAAGGCCGTAAAGGGATACTTAACCCTGAGTGCAGTTAGAGAATGAAGCTCTTCAGCATAACCCCCAGGGGATGGTCTTCCAGCCCATTAAGGAGCGTTCTTTAATATCAATTGGGAACACAAGCAATTTGGCTGCTTCTTTCTCCCTCCAGCATCATCAGAGTTGCCAGATCCCCATAACCCTTTATGGTTAGAGAAATAGTAAGAAGAAGTTGCTTCAGATGGCAAAACTTCCCTGGCTTCAGGGTGTAATTTCATGGTTCTCACTTGAACTTTATCTCAAGAAAGTCAAATGCTCAGTGAGGGCAATGTAGTATAATGAGCAGAATATGAAATCTGAGTAAATAAGAACTGGGTTTGGTTCTTGCATTTCTCTTTTGCCACTTATGAAATCTTGGGCATGTTCACTAGTTCCTGACAAATAAGAATGATGACATAGGGCCTTCTTTGAGCTACGGTAGAGATGAGAGGCAATGTGAAGGGATTAGGTCTGTGCTTTGCAGAGTATGCACTAGCACCCTAGAGCTCAAAAAGTAGGCCCTGTTCCAGCAGTACCTGGGGACTTCTTGGAAAGGTGAATTCTCAGGCTGTACTCCAGGTTGAGTAAGTCAGAAGGTAGGGTAGAGAGGTTAACAGCCTGGGTTGTAACATCCTTCCAGGTGACTGTCTAGGTTCCTTTGAGTTTGAGAACATCTGCTTGAATAAATGGTGCTTATTGTTGTGGTTGTGGTGGTGGTTGTGTTAGTATCTAATTTATTCTTGGATGTTAGACAGCGACTCTGAGCCTGAGACCAGGGTGTCCACGGAGGTAGATCAGCATCAGGAGACTGCAGTGTGGAGCCTGCACCTGGAGGGCAGAGGGGGTGTGGCCAGCCCAGTCTGCTCAGAAGGCTCCAGGTTTCTCGTAGCCCAGTCTTCCTGCCATCAGGTTTCCATTTAGTTGCCATACACATTTATCCAGTGCCAGCTGTACTCTAGACCTGTGGTAGGGAGACAGACAGCACAGACATGATCAAGGAACTCACCTCCTTCTCTGTGTGTGTACCTATGTGTATGACATGCAGGAACACGAGCTTGGCTCCAGCCCTGTGCTCCCTGTGTTGAACCACATGGATGTCCGAGCTCTGTGCTTCCTGATTCATGTTTTTCTTCTCTTTCACTTCCAGGGATGGCATTTTTCTTTCTTTTATCATTTCCCTATGTGATCTGTTTTGTATCTGTACAAACCCACTTAGTCTTTCTTTCAGATTGTTCTTAATTTTTCCCATGGTGTAACTCAGATTAGGTTGTTGTTTATCATAGTCTTTGGACAATTTAAAATTTTGACAAATCATTGGAAATCAATGTGTCCCTGTGCCCTGCGGAGAGGCTTGTTTATGGCCCCTTGCTTTGCTGATGGTGTGCAGTTTTAGATTTTGAGGAAGGACTCATTGATTCTACCAAGTTAGGGTTCTTCTTTTCTCCTTTGTAGAAAACCAGGTTGATATGACAGACTTCTCCCACTAGGACAATTCTGGGTTTACTGAACAGGGCTGGTTCTCCTCGGGGTGCCAAAGGGCGCCAAAAGGAAAGGCAGCCAAAGTAGGTGCGGAGAGTCAAGTGTGGGAGGCAGATGTTAGCAGCAAATGCTTAGCCAGAGTCTGGCAGCAGAGGTCACGAAGCAAGCATGACAGAAACATAGCTGACTGCTCAGGGGCCACTGAGGTTGAGCAGGAAAGAGAACAAGACCACTTGTAGTCAAAGGGACCTGGCGAGAAATTTAAGCTCTGCTGCTAGCTGGCTCCGTCCATGGCTCTGGGCACAGTTTTTCCTAAGTCTTAGTTTCTTTTTTTTATTTTTCTTTTTTATTTTTTTATTTTAAAGAGCGTAGTAAATGAGAAACAAACAAACAAAAAATGGAACAGTAGCAGCATACCAGTATCACAAACATAAACAAATCAAAGCAAGAACATTCAAAGAGATACAGAGTCTCAAGACAAAATAATAACGAATCAACAGTAGTTGTTACATTACATACCATTATCCTCAACTACACTGATCAGATTACCAGATGTAAGAGTGAAAGATTGCTCAAACCATTAAAGGGAATAAGAAAATAATTATTCAGTAACGCAGTAGAGATAGTACAGAGTTTCACTAGACAGGATGGTAGGAGATCACCATTATAATTCCATTGCATATTGTTACCTTCAAATCAGTTGCTCAGACCACCAGACACAAACATGCAAAATCGATCAGAACATAAAAAAATGTAATCATTAACCGTTCGTTTCAATACACCAGCAATACCATTATCACAGCTATTCATGTATATATTTATATTTTGCTTTCCTTCTTTCTATTTTCTTCTTTCCCTCATCCCAGTCATTCCTTCCTGTGAGCAATTTCTTTCCCTTTCCTATCATCTATTGTACATTTTGAGTTTTACCTAGTCTTTCAGGTTCCTACACCAAGGAGACAATATGATGTTTACCCATCTGGGTCTGATTTATTTCACCTATGGGTACGGTTTCTAGTTGCATCCATTTACCTATAAAATCCTTGAGATTATCTCTTTTAATAGCTGAGTACTACTCCATTGTATAAAAATACCACATCTTTTTTATCCATTCCTCAGTGGATGGGTATCTGGGTTGTTTCCAAGATGTAGCTATAGCAAATTGTGCTGCTATAAACATGGGTGCACATATATCGCTGCTGGTGTATTGAAATGAACAGTTAATGATTACAATTTTTTATGTTCTGATCGATTTTACATGCTTGTGTCTGGTGTGGTATGATGTCTTTAATTCTTCTGGGAAAACACCCAGAAGGGGAATACCTGGGTTAAAAGGGACTTCCAATCCGAGTTTTGTGAGGAATCTCCAAATTGATTTTCACAATGGTTGAACCAATCTACACTCCCACCAGCAGTGGAG
>NW_004955510.1:4876495-4933518 GCF_000276665.1 Chinchilla lanigera | reverse complement strand
CTTTTCTCACCTGAGACATTATTTCTGATCTGATGTCTTTTGTGGCCTGATAGAGTTGTTTCTTTACTTCAGTTGCTATCATTTCAGAAATTTCAGGTGTATGACTTGCAGGCTTTTCTGTGTTGATGTCTCCTGAAGTTGTTTTGGGTAGTGTGGAGGTCTGGGATTGCATTTTGCTCCTTTGTTTTATCATTTTTGAAGATCTGGAAGCTTCCTGGAGCATAGCCTCACTCTCCTGTTTGTGTGTGAGTGGCAGGGAGAGAGTCTAATGATCCACCGTGCTCAGTGCAGCTCCTGTGCTGGTGAGTGTTGGCAAGGTGGGGTCCCAGATGCTCCCATATGTTCTTGCATTCATTTGGCTCCCAGGTGTGTGTGGGAATGGTGGGTAAGCTTGCCAGAGTTCCTGATACTGTCTGGGGTTCGGCCCAGCTTCCACAAGAGTGAGGGGGATGCAGGTCATGTTCACTGAGGCTTCAGGACAGAGCCTGCTTCAGATATTGCCCAGGACAGAGCCTGCTTGCCACACTGGAAGGGGAGGGGTGAGGGTGGACTCCCTGAGGCTGCTGACTCTGTCCTGGTTTCAGCTGAGCTCCCAGGCGGGTGCGAGTTGTTCTGGCAGTGACCACCAAGGCCTCAGAAGTTGTCCAGGGCTACACGTGCCTTACACACTAGTAAGCGAGGCACCAGAGTAGCTCACCAGGGTTCCTAAAGGTGTCTGGCATTCAGCCCAGCCCCAGTAGACACACTATGGGAGTAACCAGTAGCCACTGAGGCCCCAGGGGTTGCCAGGGTTCCTCCTGCTTCACATGCTGGTCAGGAAGGCGCTGCCATGCCTCTCCAGGCTTCCTGAAGATGTCCGGGATTCAGCCTAGCCAAGGCAGACACACTGTGGGTGTGACCAGTAGCCACTGAGGCTCCAGAGGGTGCCCAGGGTTCCACCTGCCTTGCACGCTGCTCAGGGAGTTGCCACTGTGCCTCACTGGGCTTCCTGAAGATGTCCAAGACCCTAAGTCTTAGTTTCTTTGTTTGGAAAATGAACACATTTGTACCGTGGAAGTTTATTCTGATTACCAAAGACAGGATAAATGGAATAGCATTAAGAGAGAGCTTTTCAGAAAGATGTTCAGCACAACTTTCAAACTGATTTTCTGTAGCTTAAATTCTGTACTCTGATTTTCCTTCGTCCACCTAATATCCCAAATTCAAAGCCTGAATATACTTTCTCTTTCTAAATCTGATTTGAAAGGTCTATATCATTAGATCTCACCTTTAACATGCATCGGATCATCTGGAGAGGTTGCCAAAACATAGACTGCTGTCCCTCACCCACCCCATGGTGGCTTGGGTATGAAATACAATGGTTACATTTCTTATGATTTTTCCAAGGCTGCTGCTGCTGCTGGCCCAGAGAGCACACTTGGATAAACACTAATCTGTAGAACAGACTTTGAGGATGTTAAAGCTGGAGAAGACTTGGAGGACCATCTGGGAGCCTCTCACTTTTTTATAAATTGATAATGAGTCCGTAATTGGGCCAAAACTGTAACCCAGTCTAACAGTCTTTCTAATTTACCAGGCTGATGACGGAGGACAATTTCAAGTGTTATTTATCCCAAGGCAATTGCATTTTAATCAGGATCCAAACTTTATGCTATCATGTTGGTGATGATTATCATGATCATGAGGATAATGTGTTATTGTGTGGGTTCCTTTAATGTGCCAGGCACTTTCCACACTGTCTCTCCTTGTGGTGAGTCTGTGAAGCTGAGTGCTATGCTGCTCCTGTCCCTAGATAAGGCCACTGAACTCAGAGCGCTCCAGGCGTTGCCCAGGGGTGCCAGGGCAAGGCCTGGTCTGCCTGTCTTCAAATCCTTTTGCCAACATGGTGTACTGTGCTCTCTGTGAACTGGAGTTGAAGATTCTCAAAAGAAAGTGACGGGATCAAAGGGTAGATCTTATAAGAGAAAAGGAACATTGGCTTTTATGGATGTGCAGAATTACCTGCTGCTCTCTCTACCTGCAGTGTGCTCCTCAGAAATGACCATGGTACTCTAGGATACCAGGAAAAGCAGGATGGAGCAGATAGTCACTGGCAGAACCTGGATGCCTGGCCACCACAAGCCATTTTCCACCACTGGTACCTGGGATTTCTCCATCTTCTCAGTCCTCCTGCCCATATGATGGGTGGGTGGCCTCACTGGGATGACTATGACCAGCCTGTGAGGCAGTCTTGTGCCTTCACTTATGGAGGACATGGAGGATACCTCCTACCTTGCAGCCCCAGTGCTTGGGACCTCTACCTCCATCCTGTTCACTTTGGTCTGAAGACAAATTGAGTCTGCATGCTGTGTACACCTCAGGAAAGCAGCTTTCATGGCCATGTGGGAGTCCAGCAGACACCTCTGTCTCTCCCATGGAGCATGTTCTCCTTTGGCTCCTTTGCTGGTTCAGGGTTTCAACCAGATACAAGATCATTATCTTGCCCTCCTTGGGCAGCTGGATTCCTATGGCTCCTGAGTTGGGCTTGGTGAACGGCCCCTGGGGCTTTCTGCTCTCTGTCATTTTGGGCAAAATGTTTCCATTGTGTAGATGACCAGGGACAGGTGGGCTACTCACCTCCAGCAGAGGAAGTGAGTCTTCCTGAGTCTTCCGTGGTTCTCCAGGTGCTTGGTACCCCAGTTCTCTGCTGTCTCCCTGGGGATTGTGGTGCTCATGGTATCTTCCACACACACACAGACATCACACACACACATACACACATACTAAAATTTCCACACACATACACACCTGCATGCCCACATACACTCACATAATCATCTGCATATGCTCTCACACACCTACACACACTCACAAAACTTTCACACATGCATGCACATTCCCCCACACTCATGCACACACCTATACACACATTCCTACATTCACAAACTCACACATTTTTCACACTTGCACATATGCACTCACAATTTTCACACATACATACCCTGACAAACATAAATACACCCCTACACATACATGGTGGCACATGTCCTCACATGCAAATACATTTATACATCCATGCACATTCTCACACGTCCTCACATGCATATACACTCACACACATGGCTGCACATATATGTGCACACACAACCCTCACATACCTGCAGTCTCACACACCCATGCATTCAGACACACATAGCCTCTGCACACTTGCACAGTGTGTTGCTGACTGGGTGAGGGTGGAGGAGTGACTGGCAGGAGGGAGAGAGTGGGAGGGAAGGTGTTTCCATGTCAGCTGGCAGGTGGATCTCTGAAGACTGAGAGAAGGCACCTGAGCATGTGCTGAGCTGGTTTTTGTGCCAGGCACGGTGCTCTGCATCCCAGGATCTCATGCTAGTGGAGCCCTCACAAGACACTGTGCTTAGCCCTGAGAATACAGCTTTGCTCAGAGCTGGGTGTGACGGGTGGGGTTACGGACTTTTTCTACTCAAGATAGGAGGCTGAGTCTCTAAAATTACCCTCATGCACATGTGCAGTCACAGAGGAAATTCTTGCTGAGCATAAGAAACAGAGATTAAAAAATAATAATAAAATCCACTCATCATGGCACCTCCCAAAGCTGACCACAGTATTTTCCATTTGATTTTGATTCTTTATAAGGACAAACCTTTATAAGGGTATTAATGTTGTGACAGGCTCTCATTCATTATATAGCATAATATTGGTTATAATTTATTTAGCAAAGCCCCAAGCATGACACATATCAAGGGCTTTAATCCTCATCAGAACTCTGTGAGGTGTGGCTCATTTTTTATCCAGCAGAATCTGGGCTTTGAAATGTTGAAGAACTTGCCTGGACTCACACAGCCAGCAAGCAGGGCAGCTGGGATTCAGCACCATATGGCTACACTCCAAATTCAGATGAACTCACAGCCAAGGCTGCCTCTTTTTTGACCATGGACATTTTCCTCAATAATTAATACTCTGCAAGCACTATATTAACTGTAATATAATGTCCCATCCCATCATTTAATGCTACCATTTACCCACCTGATTCTTAATTGTTGGGCATTTAGATTGTTTCTGATTTCTTGCTAGTTTCAGTGGGGTTCCTCTGAGAAATCTTTGCACACACATCTTTTTAGAAACTGTAATCCCATAGGAGAAATCCCAAATGGTAGAATTGCTGTACATGCACATTTTAAAAGCATTCGATTCTCCCCCACCAAATTGCCGCTCCAGAAATATCATGCCAGCCCACACTCCTACAAGCAGGCTGTAAAATTGTCCTTTTCTCCACAGATGATGTGGATTTGTACTGTTGCATCTTGTGATTTGGCACAGTGCATAATACAGGTATTGCCGTAGCCAGGGTCAGGCTGTGTCTGGCAACGTGTTGCCATTGTAGGAACACGACTGTCGGAGCTAAGACTTGAGGTGCTTGAAAGGCCGGGTGCTGCTTTGTTGGGATGAAGGGCGGATGCCAGGGGAGGCAGTGTGTGTGCCACTTGGGTGGTTAATGCACACAAGAGCGTGTTTGGTTACCAGAGAATCCTCAGAAATGTATAGAGCCGTGTCCTCCACCCAGAGGTTTAGCCGCCCCATGAACCATCTTTGTTTGTAAAGCTGGAGAGAGACAAGCATTGTGATTCCCATTCAGTTCACAGGAGCCTTTTCTTCAGCCCTCCCTTCTTGAGTCTGATGGCAGTCTGATGGGCAGAAGGGAAAGCGTGGGCTCCTTTGGAGCTGGGTGGTATTGGGTTGACCTGGCTGTGCTGCCCACTGTCTGAGTAGAAGCTTGGAAGAGTCACTTTCTTTTTCCAAACCTTGGTTCCTCCATCTATAAATGCTGATGAATGGTCTGTCCTTGGGAATCATCCCATGGAGAACAGGACCTCAGGTTTCTGAAGATCCTTGGACCCAGTGGCTGCTCCACATCCAGTGTGCACCAGGCACTGGCTGCCTGGCTTCATTTGCATTTTATCCCAGCAGCCTTTGGGACTGAGGTAGACTCCACCAGCATTCTTCCCTGGGGAAACACTCTGGTTGCTTTAGCTGTTCTTAAAGCAGTTGGGATGGAATAGAAGAAGACGATGATGTCCTTTCCTCAAAGGCTGATGTCTCTGAAAGTCTGTGCTCAAGTGAGCTCAGGAAAGGAGGGAAACAGCAGAACAACGAAAGGCTGTGCAAGCTCATTTTATTACCGGGTGGAGCCACAGAGAGTGAGTCAGCCAAAGTTGCGTCTCACCTGTGGCTCTGCTTATGGTGCCCACCTTCCTCCAGCCATGCAGGTCAAGCATCGAATGCCATGTATTAGGCAGGATCCCCTACATGTTAGGGCAGAATGCCCCCGTGGTCCCAGATCCTTTCCATCCCCACCCTTTCACTGTGCAGGTGGGCTGGGAGGGAGTCGATGTTGAGATGAGCTTGGCTTCTGTTTGCTGAGAAGCTTGCTGGGAGATCACTTGGGTGGTCCTGCTACCTGCTGTTGTCCTGGCATCCTTTGGATGGATGTCAAGGTGCCCTTGACTTTCTCCAGTGCCAAAGACATTCTTCCTTTCCCATAAGTCCTCACATCTATTTTTTTGGTGGCTCTATCAATAGTTTTAGTTTTTCTCACTTATTTGTTCATTTTTATTTTTAGGGAAAGGGGAGAATGAAATGAAGCACACCATTTAGAAGCAGTGGAGGGCATCCAGGAGACTTTCTCAGGTGTTTCAGCGCAATGGGTGTAGTTATGCCGCAGTCTGTATAATTACTATGTGTTGCATAAGATCTGATCGCCTTCATGAACCATAATTTATTAAATTATTTCCCTAACGTTGAGTACTTAAGCTGTTCACGTGTTTACTTTATAGTCCGTGCTAAATAGGAAATGCTTTTCATATCTTTTAGATACGTTTGGATTGCTTTTTAGGTTACATTTCAGTTCACTAGGGTAAGAGACGTGAGCAATTTTAAATGTTCCTGTTATGTGTTTTTGCTTTGCTTTCCAAGGGGCTGAGCCACTGTGTGGTGCCAATGGCCATTTTGTCCTAACCTCCTTGACACTGGATATTACCAATTAAAAAAACCCACTGTGGAGGTGGCCAAATTACACTTCTAGCCTATGTTAACTTTCAGATCTCGGCTTTCTTAAATACCCTGTAAATTCCTTCTCTATACTTGGAGAAGCCTGCGCTCGAGTCCCAGGACCCTAGAGCCAGTCCCAGGGCCTCTCTGGGGTTGGGAAGAGCTGGGAATAGGGTCATCCTGCCCTCTGGCTCTACACAGAGCCAGGATGTGGAGAAGCTGGGCTCGATCAATGGCACTGTCTGCAACCCACACGACACATGATGGGTCAGTGACAGGAAATTCAGAGCACGTTTAATACTGTAAATGAACAGGCCAGATAAAGGCAATTCAGCCCACTGACAAGGTGAAATGCAGTATTGTTTTTGTTATGTTTTGGTAGCAGAATGCAAATCTACAGCATTGCTTTGATTTTTCTGGCACTGTGAAATAAACATCAGCATCTATTTGTAAACTGCTCATAGCCTATCGTGCCTTCTCTCAGACATCATCCTCCCTAACTTGCCACCCCCAGCAAGGACAAGGCAAGCCTAGGAGACATGGGGAAGAGAAGCTGGCATGAACAGGACGTGGCAAGAAGAGTGAATCTGCAGATCTCTTGCGATGTGTGGTGGACGGTCTTGGGACACATGCGGGGATGTGGCTGTGCGCACCCTTCTCTGTGAGTGCTGGGCAGTGGGGCGCAGTTGAGAGGAGGATAGGTTCTGGCCTGCACTCTATCCTCCCAAGAGCCCGAGAAAGAATCCTCCACAGAAAGGAGCTGCTAATGTAAAGAAATGGCTATGGCGCCAGTGTGCAAAGACTCTGAGATGGAGTTGAGGGATGCAGAATGGTGGGGAGGAACAGACAAGTTCTCCCACAAAGACTAGATAAGAGGCTGAGCCCTCAGGGAAGGGAGCTGAGCCTAGGCACAGAATGAGTGGGGTGCTGAGACTCAGAGAAGCAAGGGGTGAGCTTGTGACGGGAAGCACGGCACAGCAAGGAGACCGTTGGCAGTCCTGGGGGTAGAGGATTGAGGTATTAGGTGTACCCGTGCGGGCAAGCCAAGCTCCGGACAAGCAGCACAGTTAAGGAAGTGGATTCATAACGATTAGGGACATATGGAAAACTGGTTCTGACCCTTCAAGGAAGAAATGCATCTTAGGATTTTTTATGGGATGGGAGTGGAATAGAGCTAGTTCTGCAAAGTGGGTAAGAAGGGGGTCTTAGTGAAAAAAACCATGTGTCTCACTGGGGCTCTGTGACACACCAGAGAGATTGGGAGAGACCCATAAGGTCCAGAAAGATCTCACTTAGGGTCTTGAATGAAGGAAATTGATAGCTTGGGACCCAGCGGGAAGTCTTAGCACTGCATTCTACTTAGTGTGGGGCTGATAGAAGAGCACGGGGGTACCAAGGAAGTGAAGAAGGTTGTTGAGAATGAGGAGTATTTCATAGAGCTAGTGCTCAGATCTGGCCTGTCTGCCACAGTGGGAGTTCTGATGTGGCTCCCATCTGCAAACATACACATCTTCTTGTCCAGCTCCTGCTTAGGTAGATTGGGGATCTCGCTGCGTGGTTCCTCAAGCAGACCCAAGACAGAATGGCAAATTTGGTCCATTTGCAAATGGGAGGTCGAGGGTCTGGGGTCACCTAGCAGGTCAAGAAAGATTTCTACTTCCCCTCTCTTCTCAGCTGCCTTCCTGGTGAGCAGGGATTTGAGGCTGACATATTGCAAGCATCTTTCTTGGCCTCCTTCTCAGCCTAGTGCAGCAGGATTATAGACGCAGCTTCCTCCTGGCAGCTGTGCCCACTCATCCCCAAGGCTAACGTGCAGCCACAGACGCGCGCAGTGTGAAGGAATCCAGGTGGCTGTTGAGAGCAGCCGGGATGGGCTTTGCTGAGAGTCCGGCTCCAGTCTATCTGAGCCAACTTATTTCTTCCATCCATCGTCCAGGAGCATCACTTGAGAGGTAGGAACGAAGCTGATCTTAATTCTTCCTTCAACATGACATGCCCTTTTGAAATCGTACAAATAACAGTGTCTGATTGTCATGTTGAATTGCGAGCATGGATCTGAAATGTTCCAAAGTCTTACTAAAGCCAAATATTAGGTCATAAGTCAACATTTTGCTGAAAAACTTGGTACTAAGAGGTTGAAAAATTTATATCTTTTCACAACGAAACTTGTTTGCCAGCAGGAAAAAATCTCAAAGACTGTTATCTTCTTACATGGAGGGAGAGAGATGTGTGTAATTTTGCAACCCAGGTCAAAGTCCTTTAGGATTTCTGAAATTGGATTGGCTGAAGAATGAGGCTTTGGTGTAACATTTGAATTGCTCCCCAAGGTGAAAGCCAATAGGCAGCACTGGTGTGTGTCATTTCTGATAAGGAAATGGGTGTGAAAGGCTAGGAGCAGCCTAGTCCCTCAGTGGGAGGTCATGTTCCACCCACAGAGAAGCTGAGAAGAAAATGACTCATCTTGGGCCACGAGCACTTAGGGTCTTGAACGAAGGAAAATCTTGGTTTTCATCTGAGCAGTGGTGGCGTGCAGTGCAGTGCACATGAGGATTCAGTGGGATGCAGGTAGAGCCAGGGATTGTGCCCTCCGCAAGGCCCGGGCTCCTGAAGCTCAGCAGCTTGTCCTATGTTATGTGTGATGTTTCAGCCCAGTGCCCATGCCCACACTGAGGTCTTCCAGCATCTGGTGTGAGCCACAGTAGGAGGGAAGGAAAAGGGGAAGGGACATCTGTGTGCTTACTCTGGAATGAAACCAGATACTGTGCAGCATCAAGAACATTACACTCTGTAAGAAGCCCAAGTGGCAGTGTCTGGTTTGCATCACCTTCCAACACCTAAACCAGCTCCCATCCCCTTGGATGCCCGAACCCTAGTCAAAGTTAGAATCATGGTTCAAGATAGAATTGAAAGGCTGGGGATATAGCTCACCTGCCTGGCAAGTGCAACATCCTGAGTTCAATTCCTGGTACCAAAAAAAAAAAAAATGATAGAAGTGAATGTTACTGTGAAGGTTGGGAAGGAGCAGGACTCCAGCTGTAGACTCCTGAAGAGATTCCTGATGGGATAGTCTTTTTGCAGTTTTTATTGTTCTTAGTACATGTTTGCAGTACATAATATTTACATTTCTTGTGGGAAGTTGGTACATGTCCATAACACATCTGAATCCTTTTTTCACCCACTCCTCATCTCTTCATCCACTTTTCACTTGCAAAATACCTGTCTTCCTACTTCCTGGTATCTATCTTTTATTTTGCTCTTTATTTGTACTTTGGGTTTCTCATATAAGAGAAACTGTGATATTTAAGCTTGTGTGTCTGACTTATTTCACTTAACATTATGGTCTCAAGGTGCACCCGTTTTCCTACATGACTCAAGTTTATCCTTCTTTATAGCAGAATAGTCCTCCATTATGTATAAAAACCACATTTTCTGTATCCATTCATCTGTTGATGGACATATAAACTGTTTCTCGGATTTAGCTATTACAAGAAGGAATAAGCTGAAGCCCTTGCACCTTATGGAATATACTGACACCAGAAACTGGCTCCTGTATAAACATAGGTGTATGTGTGTATGTACAAAGGTGCTGTGTGTGTGTGTGTGGGGCTCACCCTCATGTAAGGCAAGGGAAAGTCAACTGGCAGAAGCCCGGCAGGCACCGTAAAAAGCAGGCACTTGTTCCTAACAGGTTGTTCCCTGTAGAACAAGCTCCAGACATGGCCCTGTGCTGATATTAAGTCATGACTGCCTGGGTGCGCTGAACCCACAGCATCACCCATGTTTACCCAAGGGGGCGCCCAGTCAGGTTCTAAGCAGAATACTGAGTGCACCAGACTCCTCAGTGGTCCCCTGCTGTCTCCAGGGAGCAGCTTCTTCCTCTTGCCCTGCCTCTGTTGTACTCCCCTTGCATGTCTGACCCATCCAGCATTAGACTCTGCATTCTCCAGGGTGAGTGAGAAATGTGCCTATGCCATCGGGACCCTCCTGCAACTCGTTTTCCCTAACCCTCTCCATGACTGGGCTCAGCCCGAGCCTGCACATCTTTTTTTTTTTTTTTTTGGTTTTTCTCCGGTACCGGGACATCTTTTATCTGTAACCAAAACAAGTGGTATCAGCCAGCAGAGGCACTCATGGGTCAGAACATGGGAGGCGAGTTTGCTGGGCTGTCTGGCGGGCAGGAGGACTGTTTAGGACGGTTCCTTCAAATCTTGCCACAGAAGGGACTCACTGCTTGAAGCTGATGCAGCGTGTCAGGCCTGTGGGATATCACTGTGATTTTGGTCTTTCAGGCAAAGAAGGGGAACTATGCCTTTCTGTGGGACGTGGCCGTGGTGGAATACGCAGCCCTGACAGATGACGACTGCTCAGTGACTGTCATTGGTAACAGCATCAGCAGCAAGGGCTATGGGATTGCCCTGCAGCACGGCAGCCCCTACAGGGACCTCTTCTCTCAGAGGTAGGCACAACCAATGGGGTGACTCCAGCAGCCTGCAGCTCCTGAAACAGCAGGAGAATACCGTCTCATAAGAGCTAAGGGCAAACACACTCCCTTATATTCATCACATCTCACTAAACACGGACTGTGTACCACTGCGTCCTCCTCCCCTACTCAGCTAGGGGCTGGGTAGGCTCTGGATTAAAAGGAGGAAGTATGTGGTCCCTTCCTAAGAAGACACCTAGTGTTGGTGGGGCTGTGATTGAGTTGGTGATGCCAGCCCAGGGCATAAGTGTGATGGCAGGTTCACTTTCAGTGTTCTTAGGTGGGTGGCAGTCAGAAGAGAGCCTCTGACCAGACCCAACAGACCCAGGAGGACTTTCAAAGTTGACACCACCAGAGCTCTGAAGGAGTAGAAGTTAGCCAGATAAATGAATAAGGAATAGGGCTTGGGAAAGGCCTAATAATCACTTTTTTTTTTTTTTTTTTTGGTTTTTCTCTGGTACCTAGAACCGAACTCACGACCTTGCGCTTGCCAGGCAGGCACTTTTGCCGCTGAGCTAAATCCCCAGCCCCTGACTTTTAAAGGAAGGTATACCATATCTCCAAAGTGGTAATTGTCATGTGGAAGCTTAGAAATGTGGATCCAGGTGGCAGAATGTCTTATTATTCATCTGTACATGGCCTGAGGGACTGCAGAGGGTAGAGCAGGAGTTTTCTGGTGCAAGGAGATGCTGTGTGCTGGTCCTCCATTGTAGGGAGAGGAGGACCACTCATGCCCCATCCCCAACCTCCCCAGACCAGAATCCAGGTTTCTAAGCCCAATTTAGCTATCTGGCAGTTAATCTTGGCAAATGGTATGGGCACTGGGGAGGAAATGGGGAGGAAAGCTGCAGACAGGAGGGCTCTGGCCTCAGCAAAGTCCAAAGTACCCTTCCCCAGAAACAAACAAACTAGTTGTCTAGTTTGCATTTGCCCATTCAGCTTCCCAGGGGACTTGCTGGTGTAAATTTATCCCTAGAAGCTGCTCAGGACCCGACCAAGTTTCCAGCTGCCAGGCACAGATGTCTGGCCAGCTTTCCTGAGAAAATTAGTCCCTGAATATTCTACCTCACTTTTCTGCGTAGCAGCTCGTCTTGGGCCTTGGCCAGTGACCTTGCGTTAGCCAAACTGAACTGAAGGTAAAAGCCGAGTGGCCTTTTCCCAGCAGCCAGTCTGCTAACAGGGACTCCTGTCCCCGAAGAGTGCTCCGCCTTGGGTCAACCCTGGCACAGGTCTGTGAGGTCGCCCCCTGCTGGGTGAAGGTGGAATTGCGGAGGCCAGAGATGAAGCCCCAAAGGCAGCTCTGTGTTCGTCCACCAAACAAATTCAAACTGTGGCCCAAGTGATGGCCAGGCGTGTTGCCAGTCCCATAAGTGCAGTGTGTGTGAAGCGGGGAATGGGGGTAGGATAATTAGGGTAAATGAGGCTTTGGGTGTTTTTCTAGAATTTCATCAAGTGTACGCTCTGTGCTTTTCTCTGTTCGCTGGAGCAGAGAGTGATGACAAGAGAGAAGGAGTGATTTATCAATTGCTCCAATTCAAGGCATGAAGAAAAAAGGGTTTCTGTCTGAGCTTTAGGGCACACTGGCATTTCTGAGCTTTGTACTAGTTGGTTTTCCTGCCTGTGAGGCTCGGCATGACTGCACAGACCATCAACCTGCAAGCGTCTCTGTGGAGCAGATGGGGAGGAAGCCCACGGAGCCCACACAGCAGCAACACCAAAACGGCAAATGTGCCCCAAGGCAGTGCTCCTGAAGCATGGGGCCCAACAAGGGGCAGTGAGAGTCCCTTGAGCTGGAACTACTCAGTTACCTCCTGTAAGTCTGCAGAGCTGAGTGTCTCCTCTCAAAGAGAGGAGAGAGCCAGCAACCAGGAAACGTGAGACACAACTGGGTTGGTAAATGGAGTCAGGGCAGTGAGAGCCTGAGCTAGGTCAGAGGAAGACATGAAGATCCTCATCTTGGAGAAGGAGATGAATAGGAAAGAGTGTGGTCCCCCTCCTCCTATATCAGGCGCGTGAGGAATTAGATGGTGTTTGTGTGGGCCCAGGGATGGTGGACCATGACCAGCTCGGAGGAGTGCAATTCCAGAGAGGCAGGCTGGCCAGGGAACAGGGTCCTGTGCACAGGTCCCATCCATTCCGCCACTGTGGGGTCTCTGTGGGCTTCTCCCTCCCATCCTAGTGGTCACCATCAGCAGAAGTGGCTCATCTAGTTGTCATGTCATTCTTGCAGGAAGTTATGTATCCCTCTTTGCTTTTATCAGACGGCCATGTGCTCCGTGACCCTAATCAGTGTTTTCACTGCGACACCTGTCTCTGTGGTGAAGCCCTTCCTGGGCTGGTAGCGCCCCTCCTGGTAGACAGGTGTCTGTTGTTGAGGGAACGCTCAGCCCTCAGGTTGCCAACCTGCTGCCACCAGTGGTTCTCCATTGTACCCTGGGTGCAGAAGTATGCGCTGCCTTGGGTGCGCCTTACAAGGGTGACGAGGCTGGTCCAGGAAGAGTGCATCAAGCCATTTGCAGAAAAAGGGTCCATGCATAAGTAGCAGACCTCAGCCTTATTATCTGGCACTTATCTGGAGCCATCTCTCCCTTCATTCTGGGAGCTAAGCTGTTTCCTTGTTTTGGCAGAGGACACGATGTAGACGTATGTGTGAGTAGTGGGGCTTATGTGCTATAGCAGGTTTGCAGGCCACAGCATGCAGAGTGGGCATTCAATAAATGTTTAGCAACTTAATAGCCATTTATTGAGCACCTACTGTGTAGCAAGCTCTACAACTATTGAATAAAGGCAAACACCTGCAATTATATCTGTCTGGAAAATAGAACAACTGGCTTCAGGAAGTGGCTATTATCGCTCTGGCTTCCTTTAAGTGGGATATAGATTATTATAGTGTGCATTAGTTTAGCCTCGTTCTGGAAGGCCCTTTGTGCCTGGGACCTGTCCTCCCTGCTGTACCTGTATTTCAGTTTCCTTTTTATTTGTTTATTTTTGCTTTAATTCTGTGTTCCTATAAATTGCCTTACATTCCTTCTGTGCATAAAAGATGCACACAGTTATGGGTAGCCAAAAGAGTTGAGAAGGTCAGCAAAATTAAGCAGCCCACCTGATGTTACACAGGGGCTTGTTGAAAATGGGGAGGTGAGGATCTGACCTCACCATCTGGCCAGAGCCTCTCCATCCCCTGGACCAGAACTTGGCCTCCAGAGAACAACCTGCTGTTCCACAAGGAGCACGGCCTCCCTGACCAGAACTGTCCAGCTCTGAAGAGTAGCACTGCTGTTTTCTAATTGCAGCCTTGGCCAAATCATCTAGATTCTGAGTCTAAAGTCTTCATGAGGTGAAACAGACATAATAAGGATTGCTCTGCAGGCTATTGTGAGGATTCGGGCAGTGTTGGGTGATTTACTCCTTCTGTGTTCTCAATAAGAGGTAGCTTGGGTCACCAGTGGCCTAAGAAAGCTGCTAGTCAATGCAGCCATCAGAATCTATGGCTGTCACCCTCCCTTTATGGAGCTCTTAGTACTTGCCAAGTCTTGAACCAATGTTTTTCCAGGTAGGTGCATTTATTTAATCTAAGATTGTAGTGATGGGAAAGCTAAGGTGGAGGACCTCAGAGTTTGGATTTGAAAGAATGTTCATCAGAGCAGAGTTTATGTCCATAAACACGAAGCTCCACTGTCTCCAAGGTGAGCCCTTCGTTCAGCTGGTGGCTGTGCATAGGTGGTGCTGTGGCTGCCAGGAAGCTCAGCCCATTCAACCCTGCCAGCTGGGGCTTAATTAAGGCAGCTGCCCCGACACAATAAAAGCCATGTAAAATAGCAAGTGAGACACTGCAGCTGCCTCTTTAATCATGCAACACGGAGAGAGAGCTGTGGTGCTCAGGGGCATTGGGAGCACGACCTGAGCCACACAAATGCATGTGTAAATCATGCGTTTACCTCAGCCGCCAATTTACCTCCTGCCATGCACAGCCTTATTCTGAGATCTTTGTACTCATCAGTGCCCTGGGAACGGAGTGGACGCTACATCATGATCTCCCATGGCCATTTTAGTTTAGATTAGTTTTCATTATTCAGTACTATACATTTATTGACAAAATAAACATCTTCTGATAGCTTAGGTTGCACTGGCCCATGTGTTTATACTAGGGAGAGCACGGAAAGCAGTACACAGCCCCCATCCTGAAGCCATTGCCCTGCCTGTCTGGCAGGGTTCAGCGGTCCATGCCGGGAAGATGAGGATGCTGAGGTTAGCAGGAAAATCCTCTTGTCTGGGGATGCTGAGCTCTTGTGCCTCTGGGGCCTGCCCTTTGCGCTGATCTGGGCCATTTAAAGCCAACGAGAATCTGTGCCCGGCTGTGCCCGTGAGGCTGGCAGGTCCCTCAGCTGTCACCTTTACTTCCACCAACTGTAAGCGCTTGTGTGGTCACTGAGCACAGCATCAGACCTGTGGTCACAGCAGGTTGTGGTGTAGGTCTGGGGTGGGGTCTGAGTGGCCATCCGGCTGAGCTTTTCCTGCCTGTGGAGAACCTGTACTCTTTGTGCTCACAGCAGGGCTCAAAGAATGGCTGCAGGTGGTGCTCACTGAATGTGCCATCGTGGGCCAGGCTCAAGAGCTCTTCTCCCCAGATGGAAAAGCTTGTATATTTGGGCCTCAGGGGCAACTGATTGCCCCTGGCTCACTGTTTAGACTCCCGGGTTTCAGAAGGAAGCCCAAAAGCACTGCAGCAGAAGGAAATCACCAAGAGACATCTAGGATCAGGAGTTGTCCCACTCCACCATGGCACACAGCACAAAATCCTGGCTCCCTTTCCGCCCTCTTGGAACCCAGGCCCGGGCCCTGCCTGCTTCACCGTCTTCTTCTTGCATGCTCCTGTCCCTCACTTAGTGCTCTGTACCCTCTCTGCTTGTGTGTCAGCCTCTTAAACATCTGGAGTTCCTGCCCTGGGTGAGACACTTACACATAGCTCGTCTCAGGAAGTTCTCCCTTCCCTCCTTGAGTGCCAGCCCTGCCAACCTCAAAGTGGCTTTGGCAAGATATTTCACCTCTCTGCCCCATTGTCCTCTTCTGTAAAAATGAGAAAACAGAAGTAAGCATCTCAAAGTGTCAGCGTGAGGATTCAGCAGCACTTGCCAAGCTCTTCGGGTCTTCCTTGGCCCAGAGAACCGGTTGAATGATCAGTGGTTCTTGGAGAGCTTTCCCTTACCTGTCACCTCCTTCCTGACCTTGTCCTCATCCTCCAGTCCAAGCTCCTTCCAAATTTACTATTTCCTGGTCCATCTACTTTCATGTCACAGCCTGTGTTTTTACATCAGTTGCTCTTGTGGCTTTACGGTTGTGTTTGTGCTTCTTGACCAGAAGTTCATCAGTGCAGAGACTTCTTAAATCAAATGAATGAATGAAAGATTTTGTGGATCGTAGTGGGACAAACTGAGGATAGGTGTGCTGTGTATCCCTTATCTAAAATGCTTGGACCAGAAGTTGTAGAGGTTGGGATTTTTTTTTCTGATCTTGGAATATTTACAGTACCTCAGGAATGGGACCAAAGTCTAAACATGAAATGTATTTATGTTTAATATACACCTTAGGCACATAGTCAGAAGGTAATGTTATACAGTATTTTAACTTTATGCATGAAACAGTGTTGATTCATCAGAGGACATGTTGGTGCTCAAAGTTTCAAATTTTGGAGCGTTTCAGATGGCAGATTTGGGGTTAAGGATGCTCAACCTATGGTTTTGGGGGTTTGGTAGAAGAGATTTGGGGGATCATGAACATCCTAACCCACAGGCTGAGTGTCTGTATGCTTCGCTTCCCAGTTGCCCAGTGTTATCCTGAGCACCGGCCATGGTGCACCGCCCATGTGAAGGTCCTGTGAACTGTGCTGTTGGACTTGGCCCTGGCACTGGGATGGGCGGAGAGAGCAGAGGGCTGGGCGTGTTTGGTGGGAGCATCTGTCTTCGGTGTGGAGACTGGCTTGCGAGGGGAAACTGAGGTGGAAGGCAGCTCAGGTGGTTCAGGGTTGTCCACGGTGGGGCCAGCATGGCGGGGTGGTGGCCAGTGCTCCCATGGCTAATTGATGAGCTCAGTGGCTCTGGCTCACCTGGGTTATGTCTTGCAGGATCCTGGAGCTACAGGACACAGGAGACCTGGATGTGCTCAAGCAGAAGTGGTGGCCGCACACGGGCCGCTGTGACCTCACCAGCCACTCCAGCGCCCAGGCCGATGGCAAATCCCTCAAGCTGCACAGCTTTGCTGGGGTCTTCTGCATCCTGGCCATTGGCCTCCTCCTCGCCTGCCTGGTGGCTGCCCTGGAGTTGTGGTGGAACAGCAACCGGTGCCACCAGGAGACCCCAAAAGAGGTCCGTACGTAGGGCGCCTCCCACTTCCTCAGCTTGGAGGCAGGAGGGGCACATGGGGCCATTGCTGGGTGGTTTTCATCCAGTTAGTGTTCAACCAAGTCACCTTGTCCAGGGACAGCAGCATTTATTACTGGGGCATGGTTTCATTTTGATTTTAAAGCGAGAGAAAAAAATGTAGTTGTAGGGGATGTTGTTATGTTTGAACAAAATGTTGAGGTGCCAGCCATGGCCACTAAAGTCCTGTATTTATCTGTAGAGCAGGAACAGCGTGGGCAGCGCCAGAGAGCCCTTCCCCACCCTTCCCCGCCCATGTGCCTCCACCTTGGCCTGGAGAGACCACCTGTAGGGTAAGAGAGGAGCCCGCTCCTTCCCTCCCAGTTCTCTTTGACTTCTCGCCTAGAGCCGCAATGTAGAGGGGACCCCTGCTCCTCCCACCGCCCTTCCCCTCTCACCTTCCTTGTAGGGCCCACCTTGCTTGCCTCCCCTCAGGGTGCACTGCTCAGGGGCACAGCAGCCCTGTCCAGACTCTGGGTGCACCGCCCTCCTTGCGCATGCCTACCACAGCAGATTCCGTCTGTCCCTTGAAATTTTCTTCTCCTGGAGTGTTTGCTCTTCTTCAAGCTAAGCTTTCACTTTTTAAATAAAAACTTCATGAAGGTCCCTTGGAGACCCCTAGAAGAGGGCAGGAAGGCATATTGTTTGGTGAGGCCGCTGCAGCAGCAGAAGCCGTAGCCGCCCAGCCATCTGCAGCATCAGCCTGGCCACTCCCTCGTGAGCCTGTCACTCCCTGCCACATGCACCTTGCTACATCTGGAATCAGGGCTCTGCTTGCTGATTTTGTTGGAGTGGAAAGACATAAATCTCAAACGGGAAACAGCAAAACAGCCAGCATCAAATCCTAAACCAGTCCTTTTTGAAGCAAGAACCTTGCTTGTTTTTGTTCTTGGGTGACATGTAACAAGTTCATAAAAATGGCTTCCAAGGCAGGGACTCGAGAAAGCCAAAGTGCGCCACAGTGGGAGAGGAAACAAGCAGGAGGGGAGAGCAGGCCTCTTCCTTCTGAGCCTGACCTAGGGCTGGGGCTCGGTGCCTCCGACAGTAAGGACGGGCCACCTGGGCCGAGGCTCTGTGGGTTGCAGTGATTGCTGCCACAGCCCCGTTCAGTGTCCAGAAGGGAGCCCCCTGCGAGGATGGTGGTGGCTGTCCCTCTCCATCCTCTCTGATTCTTTGCTCACCCCCAGCAGTGAGCGCTCTGTCCTCCTCCTTCCTCTTACCTGGAAGGAGGCCACTGCTGAGTCAGTGTGTCTGAAATGATCCGGGGATGTCCCTCCTGCCCCCATGCCTTCTGTGTTCCTCTGTGCAAGAAAACGAGAGGCCTGGTTCTGCCACCAACCTGGTAGCTCTCTGCTCACTCCTGGACCACAGAAGGGAAAGAAGGAAGAAATTTAGGGAAAGTTTACAAAAAGGAATAGTTAATGGGTCCATCTCAACCTTTATTTGCAAGTAGAAAATCCTGCATGAAGAAGCCGCTGGGAAGGCCCTTGAATTCTGATGAGTGGTTTTAGGGAGGAGCCCCGTATACCTCTGCAGCTGATCTACTTCATCAGCCTCTGCACAACACAGCCAGGGCACCCTCTCCTGCTGTCACCAGCCAGGCCAAGGTGAACAGAGCCTCTGAGGGCAACAGGATGGGGTGGTCCCAAAGCTACTGCAGTAGGAACAGGGGTGACTGGGCAGATGGGAGACACACTATCCAAGCCATACTGTGCCTCCTGCCTGTGTTGTCTGGGGGTTTGACTATTTCCTATGTCTCCTGCCTGATTTCCTTGTACACATGCCCCTCAGGTCAGGGGAGCAGGAGGTAATCTTCAGGGCGGTGAGCACTGCACTGTTGTGAAGATGGCTGTCCTGTTGGTGTCTGCATCACAGGCTCCACTAGGTCCAGGAGGAGGCTGGAAGTCCTAGTCACTTCCTAGCCCCTACTTTATGATAGTTCCTGCCTGGACCACCCAGAGTTCATTGTTATGGGAGGAGTGCATACACACACCTATGCATGCATTTGGGAAGCAGGTGAGAAAGTGACAATGATAATCATTGTTGAGGCACAAATAGGAAGACAGAGGCAAACAGAGACCAGAAGAACCAGAGATGACCATGCTGTTAGACACAGCAACCTTTCTTGCCAGTAAAGTACTTTCTCTTCTCTTCTGGCTTTGACATAAATCCAGGGTCCCAGTGACAATGGGATGCACGGTACAACATGTAGGTCTTTCTGTCCCAGCTGACAGTGACATCCAGCGCAGTAGCCACCATTCATCCTGCCCCTTCTGTGTGGCTAAGAAGGGCTTCATGGGAACATTCCATCTTTTTTGTTTTATGGGTTTCTGATCTTCAAAAGAAATTCCCCCCACCACCCTTCTTTTTTCCTTTAGTAAGCTCACTATAGGGACCCTGCCTTTCCCCTTAGGGAGTTTACTTCCTCAAAGGCAGATGAGGCACAGAGCTCACCAAGATGCCTCTATCCCATTGATCAAGGCTGCCTGGAAGGCCGTCAGTTACCACCAAAATGCAGGGTGGCTCCAACTCCAGCCAGAGCATGGTGTGGCTGGGGGCTGTGTGGTAAGAATTGCTGGGCTCAGAGCTGTTAGGAGGGACTGTTGAGGATGGGTACCAATCCCAGGGCTGGAGATGAGAAGGGAAATCGCTAATAGGATGGGATAAACAAAGAGTTAATCAGGAGTGTGGGAACAAGGGAGCTGCTGATAGAAGAGGCTGGAGGAGGAGGCAGTGGGATCTGCCTGAAGGACTGAGCCACCAGTCTGCAGGGTTGGGACCTCATCATGTCTCAAACAGGAACCGGGGAAGGGGCTGAAATGACAGTACTTTAGAGCCATGTCTTTAAACCCTTTGGAAAAGTAGTGATGGTGTTTAATCTAGACCCATTTCGTGTTACTGGTTGCCCTGTCTTATGGAGAAGCATTTGCAATTAGGTGAGTGTCTGGTTACTCACAGAATGTTTCATTTTGGGACATTGGCCATATTTCTTAAGAGCTAGAAACCTGTCTTTGGGTGGAGCCCAAGCTGTGTTTAATGGCTTGTGCTGGGTGTCTTTGGAGTTTAGACACCTACTTGGGGAAGAGTAGTAATGTGCACTCGGCCCTTAATATTCATGCACATCTGAGCTCATATTTTTTCTGAGGAATCAGACAATTATGTAGTTACCCAGTGCAGGTGAGTGCACCAAGCTCCGGGCTGCAGTAAAGAGCCACCCGCTAGATTTATGGGGGATGAGGAGCCATTGCTCCGAGAATAAAATGTTCATGAAATAAAGATGAGAACCACACAAATGGGAGATGACACGAGGAGCGAGAGAGGACGCATTCATCATTGGGCGGGAAGCTTGGCATTCTTGTCACTTCCTGCCTTGCTGCCTCCCCACCCCATTTCTGCAGCAGACAGGAGCTAATGGAGGCCTCGTGGTAGAAGGCTGGGTCACAACTGGCCCCTTTGTTTCAGAAGGCCCCCTCAACACCCTCTCCATGAAAGATCCGGTCCCAGGGACCCTCTTCAACTCCATGCCCGCGTGTGCCCCCATTCCCTTGCTGTCTTCTGGACTCCATGCAGAGATTTTCCCTTGTGCACCTTTTCCCTCTTCACTTATGCCATTCCAAGGTGCATAGAGTGACTTATGGATGTACCTGTCCCAGCACTGTGCTTGGTTGATGGCGGCCAAGGGGATCCTCCTTTCTAAGGACATGGACAGGATGATGAGGATTGTAAAGAAAACAAGTCTCACCTGAGGGCACCTTCCCTGTACAGTAGCGAGAAAATTACTTACTGTCTTTTCAACCCTCTGCAGCAACATTCAAGGTAGTCATCCCTATCCCCAGAGAAGGGACAGAAGTGGCCAGGGCCAAGCTGGAAAGCAAACTGTATATTCTTCCAGAGATAGGTCTTCAGAGAGCCAGGGCACTGGGATTGTGTGTGTGTGTGTGTGTGTGTGTGTGTGTGTGTGTGTGTGTGTGTTGGGGGGTAGGGGGTGGGGTGGGGTCATGGCTTTCTGCTAGCCATGAGGAGTTTGGGAGTTTGGGAATGAAGGGTGACTCAGTTCTTCCATGGGCCATGCTCCTGGTATGGCCTGTATATTCTCTGAGCCCTGGTTTCCCTCTTGTGCTGAGAACTGAGCCTGGCAAGTAGCTGCACTGCCGAGATCAGAAAAGGTGACACAGGGTACAGAGAATGAAGGGGCATCATTCAGGCCTTTGCCCCGGGCCTTCCAGTATGAAGGCACTGCACTCTTACTACACGCCATGCTGTATCTCAGAACCAGCTCACCAGCGAAGCCTGCCCTGCTTCTGAGTGCTGGCCACCTCCCTTGCTGAATGTGATTCCTCACTGCCAGTGATTTTTTTTACCTGCCTGTCCCTGCTTCCAATCTACCAGCACCTCCTCAGCTCCACATTCCCATCCCTTTGCCCACTCTCCTGAACATGGAGGCACTTGTTAAAGGAATGATGGATATTACTGATATATCGAGCATCTTCCATGTGCCAGGAATCAAAGATGAATGTGTTACCAAGAGCATTAGCTCATCTGGTAGTAGGAGCTCAGAAGTATTTCTTGAATGAATGAACCAGTCTGGGATCCTATAAAGAAAGTGTTATTCATGTTAAATTGTTGTGTAATCATTGAAGCTGGATCAATGGCTTGCAGTTCTGGCTGCACATCAGAAGTGATTAATTCTGAAGCTTTTTAGTAATGCAGATACTTGAACCTCATTTCCCAGAGGCTCGTAGTCAGGATACATAGACAATCCTAATTTCTATAATTTCTAGGTATACTTCTGACATCCTGCCTAAAATAAAAACTTTCCGCCAAGGTGCACACCAACTTTCCAAAGTGGGACTGGGAACATCCAGCCTTCCAGAGTGCAAGAGAGTACAGTTTTGGAGCTGGGTGGCCGTGAGCTCTCTTTATAATTTCCACTTACCCTGGAATTGTTTAAGTGTGGGCAAATCGCTTCACTCCTAGCCTCAGTTTCCTCCTCTGTATCCTTGCTTCTCCCCCCTGTGATGTGGAGTGGTTGGTGGCTCCCTCTCATGGCCCTGCCCTGCAAATGTGCAATTAAGATGATCAAAACTATTGTGCATGGACATTTTGTAAAACTGCCCATCATCCCCTGAGGTCATTTCATTGACTTAGCATTCAGCTTTGCTCTTACCCAGCCATGACTTTCAGACCCCAAGCCCAGCATAAGTCTTGGGAGCAGTGCTTAAGGAGATCACATTTTTGGCTTTCTCCCAGCCGCTGGGTCTCATTTACCACCTGGTTGGGCTCAGTGGTTACCGAAGAACGCTGCCAACAACCACCCGAGTCAGGTTGTAAGTCTCTCATCCCTAGTTTTGTTCCTGCCCAACTTAAAATAGGAGCTGTTGGACTCCAAACAAAGTCAGTTCTAACGAGTCCCCCGTGTAACAGGCTGTTACATAGATGATGGTTTAGTTAATTACCGTTTTCCAATACACTGGATTATTTCCACGTTGGTGAACAGCGGCTTAATTACAGAACTTTATCTCTCTGCAAGACAATGCCTGAGAGAGGTTCCCCAGTAACCTTTGTTGGTGCATCTGCTGTCACGTTTAATATGGGGTGAGAAATGCAGAGCTGGAATGCAGCCGATTCGTGGGTAAATGCAGTCAATGAATTTTATGTCATATGCAGGGATGTTTGAGTAGGTCAGTTACCCATGGTAGATTAATGAACGCAGAGATAAGTTTCCAGGTCTCTTTCCACAGCTGTCATTACCTGGCTGAAAACCGAAACCTTGGGATAATGAGGATGTAAACGAATGTAGTTCACATAAAAAAGGCCCATTATTTGAATTTGCATAACATTATAGAATGCACCATTTTGTCCACAAGATGGATTTTATTCCATCACTTCTGCTTCTTTCCTTGAATGAGTGATGACACCTGCCTTCTCCTTCCTTGACCAGAGATGCAGAAGGTACTGTTAGACACGTAATGAATGACCTTGTGTGTGCTGTCTGTGGCCCCAGATGATGCAGGAACACAGAGCTTTCAGGACCACAAGCCAGGTGGCTCTCTGCTGTGTGCTCCTCATTCTTGGCCCTGCCAGCAGCTTAGTGGACCCAGAGACAGACAGGCTACCTTTGCTTTCCAGGGGGTCAGGGGAGTATCTGCATTTAGTTCAACCCATTTTCAAGTGCATTGAAATTCCTAGTACAAAACACTCTTGACGGCACCCTCTTCTGCCAGTTTGTCTTGATGTTGGTGCTATGAGGCTTATGGGATCTGAATTGAATGAGGTCCTGCTGGCGCACAGAGTTTGGCGTTTTGACAGCCATTTGGCGTGAGAAACTCTCCCTGGAAATTCTGTTCAGTTGTTGTGGACATTTGTTGGGTGTCCTCATGTGGAGAGGTTAAAACTAATGAATAACCACAACCAGAGCTGATTCGCACTGCACGGCCTTGCAGTCCTGTGGACTGGTTCATGCCTCCTCAATTTGAGGTAAGGGAAGAACATGTGAGTTGAAGAAACTGTTTAAACCCTTTCCTCTGGAAGTCCTGACATGAAGGTAATTGGCCACCCCTGTACCCGCTCCTGGGTTGGTCTTTATTCTAAGTGCTTTGCTGTTATCTGATCGGCTCCTCCCAGCTGCACTTAAGATGCTAGCTTGGTGCCTGGGCCCTGGTGCTTTCCCAACCCCACACCCGTCCTCTTCCTCTCCTTCTGCCTCAGTGGGGAAGAGATCCGCCCCTGAGACACCTTCATCCTCACACTTTTTCTTCAGAAGATTTGGATCTGTCTGTCTCCTTTGCAAAAACCTCCGTGTGTTTGTTTTGCTGGCACGAGGTGGAGAGAGTTCCTTTCTCTTTGCCCCTACTCCCAACTTCCTGCCTTTCCTTGACCTTCCGGGACAGGAGATTATCCTTTCTCTCTCTTTAAACCCTGGCAAAACAAAAAACTCCTAAACAATCTCCCCTGACCCAGCACTTAATTGACTCTGAGCAAAGGGCCAGGCTCTCCCTCCTAACTGCCCAAATCCACCGTGAACACAGCTGGTACCAAGACACTGGCTCCTGGCTGCTAATTAGTTCACTCTTAAACTTTATTTCCTTCATCCTCAAAGGGGACCTTAAAGTCCAGAAGTGAGAACAGAAAGGAGGAAAAGGCAAGATTATGCAATTAACCAATTCTTCCAGTGATCCCCAGGACTGCCTGGTCACCAGTTTTCCCTCTATAGAAACAAGTCTATACTGAGGGCATCCTGCCTGTCTACCCTTCTCAACCTTTGTTGGCCGCAGAGAAGGCAAAGTTATCTGCTGAAACCTTGCATTATTTGAAATTATTTCATTGTCTCCAGCTTCTACACTCTCTAGTACCCCTCCTCTAAGCTCTTTTTGATGAAAATATCTTATGGATACAAATATTTGCCAAAACAGCTATGGCACTGACTGTGGCTAATGCAGATAAAGGAACCGTGTCCTGTATCAGATCACATTCTGCAGCAGAAGCTTCACAGGAGCTCAGAGCAGCCATGAGGAGGCTGAGGTGCAGGCTTGGTGAAGAGCGGAACTGGAGCTGGTCCAGAGACCTGGGACCCAGGAGCTAGGAGGGTAGACCAGAGCAGATTGCTGGGGGAGTCACATCTGCTTACCCAAGGGGACACTGTAACTAGTAAGCTGGATCACCAACTTGAATGTCTTGAGAGCCACCTAGGAGATTAGTAAAGTACATTTCTAGGTGTGTCTAAGTGTGAAATTGTGCACCATATTTGGTCCCTTGCTCCTTCCTCTCTGACATTGTTCTCCTGTGCTCTGCTTCCCATCCACCCTGAGCTGAGCAGATTTGCTCTGCCACAGCCTGCCACCATTACATTTCTGCCTTGGAGCCAAATGACCATGGACTGAATCTTCTGAAACCCTGAGCCAGGGAAATAATTTCCTCTTTTTAATGGTCGGTTTCAGGTTTTTGATCCCAGCAGTGGGAAAACTGACCAGTACAAACACCAGCCATTTTCTGTCACTTTATCCCTTCGTTCAGGATTCAGATTCGGTCCTATTTTCTTTGTTGGGGTCATGGTCCTGGCTCTTGGGTAGGTGAGCAAGTTCCCTGGGAAGCGGTTACCCAGTGCAGACAGTAATTCTCCAAAAGCAATAGACCCTGAACTTCTTTAAAAGAAGAGCATTGATACCTTTATAAAATACTATTAAAGTCATTTTATAAAAAGCAAAACATAAAATGTATAGAAAAGGGGAAAGTTGCATGGCACTGGCTCAATCATGAAGATAATTAAGAACTCAAGTTTGATTTGTTATTTACCAATGGTCCCCAAATTATCATTCTTTGTTTTAGTATTTTTCAACTCTAGGATAGTTCTAAAGCAATATGCATTCAGTAGCAATCCTACTTTGAAATTTGAATTTTTGTCTTTTGCTGGACTAGCACAGTTGGGAACCATGTTCTTTGGCAATGCTAGATAGCAGCAGTGAGCCACAGCTTTCAGCTAGCCACAGTTGTGAGCGGAAGCAGCCCACACTCTACAGAGTGCTGTGTGGCTGAGCTATGGTGTTGGGTAGGGTAGACAGAGCAAATGCATTGCAGTCTTGGGATATTTTCAACTTAGGATGAATTTATCTCCTAAGTTTACACTTAGGAATTTACCTCCTAAATTGAGGAGTAAGTGGTAACAGACTTTTGGAGGAGGGGCTGGGGATTTAGCTCAGCAGCACAGCGCCTGCCTGGCAAGTGCGAGGTCGTGAGTTCCATTCCTGGTACCGGAAAAAAAAAAAAAATAGAATCTTGGAGGAGTCATTGAAAGCATTTCATGAATGGCATTTAGCCAGGAAAAGTAGAAGCCTGATGTCCTTCAGCCACTTCTCTCCATTTCACCAGGACACTTGCCACCCCAGAGGTGCCCTCAACTCAGAGATGATCTCCCAGCTCCAGGGAGCTGACCTTTGCTTATATGGGGCTTGTGATCACTGGAATCTGGGCTCTGCCTTAAGGTATTGCCAAGGACACCTGATGTCATGTCCATCCTTGATACCAAGTCTAATTGTATTGACCCTCTTCCCCAATAGGTGGTCTCTTATTATCTAATTTCTTCTTTGCCTGAAACAAGTTCTCCATTGTCTTATGGATGTCATCAGGTTTCCTGCTCCGGGAGAAGTTTTGAGAGAGAATGATATCAGGTGTCTTGCCAGAAGTCAAGCACCAGCTGCCGGCTTTTGGCTTAAGATGTAAGGCAGTGGTCCTCCATTCCCCAGGCTGAGAATCTAGGGCAAGGAGAAAATCACAGGGCGCAGCAGTTCCTTGCCAACATGAGACATGCTGAGTTGAGTCCTCCTGGGAGTAGCCCTGGGTTGGTGCATTCCGATGACGGAAATGCATCTCAGTTATTTAGGATAACTCTTCCTTGGGGAACTCCTCATGTCCCAGCCCCAGAACAGTTCAATACAGCCATGGGAACAACCTTATTCTACAGGATTCCTTTCTTTCTGAAAAACATATCAAGGCATCTAAGTTTCTTGGGATTTCCAACACCCCTACAAGGTGGACAAGGCTTGGGGTCCTCTCTTCAATATAGGGTGTCAGTGTTAGAAAACCCACATTGTTTTCTTGAAATTCAACTTTAATGTGGTATTTCTCTTGGAATTTCATGTGAAAAGGAACAGCATTCATCATCTCATCTTCCTGGCCCAGTGATGCCCATGTGGCTACAAATAGGACTGCAACTTCCGGATTAGAAGCAGGGAGCTGGGGTGGCTCTTCCCACGGGCAGCTGGTCGGTCTCATGTCAGCTCCATAGATGAATAGATGACCTCTTCCTTGAGCTTTCAAGAAGTGTGACCACCTCAGTTTATTTTGACACTGAGAGCAAATCAAATAATTTGAAAAGGATGATATGGTTGTGTTTTTTTTCTGAAGCAAATGAATCAATCTTCTGTGATGCCACTCACTATGGTGTTGCAGTGTCCAGGTGAGGATCACCCATCTGAGCAGCCTCAAGCCCCACGTTACCAGGAGAGTCTGCCAACCCTGGGAAGTCCCTTTCCTCACCATTCCCACTCCTCATCCTCACCCAGAATCCCATATCCATTAGCCTTTCAGGTAGGGAGGTATTCCTACCCCACACCCAGCCTCTCTGGAGACATGAATGGGGAGAATGCAGGTCACCTGGTAAGACCAGTACCTGTCTCACTTTGGGGTTCCAGATTACCACTGCCACTCAGAAAGCTGGTAACTCAGGTGAGGTCACCGAATCTCCTTTTGTCTGAAGTGGGGCTGAGAGTACTGAGCTCTAAATGGCAATTGCAGGGGACATGCTAGGTGCCCAAGAACCATTCCTTCTAATCTCATTGGGTTCCACCTATCTCCTTCTGTTGCTGCCCGTTCTTCAAACTGTCTTGTCACAAGAGTTTCCTCTGCCTGTGGTAGTGATTCTAAGCTGAGTGAAAAGGGCAGGAACAATGTCACAAGGTCTTTACCGCATGTCTTAGCCTACGAACTCCCCAGGTAGCAGACAGCCATCCTTGGTGGGTGGGTAATTATGTGTAGAGGCTGAGCAGGCCTAATGCCTCCAAGTCGCCTGCATTTGCTGCCAGCCAGCCTTGGGCCCTGAGGGTCCTCCCTGACCTTCCTATCTTCCCCTCCAGGACAAAGAGGTGAATTTGGAGCAGGTGCACCGGCGCATGAACAGCCTCATGGACGAAGACATTGCTCACAAGCAGATCTCCCCTGCGTCCATCGAGCTCTCAGCCTTGGAGATGGGAGGCCTGGCACCCAGCCAGGCCCTGGAGCCCACACGGGAGTACCAGAACACCCAGCTCTCAGTCAGCACCTTTCTGCCAGAGCAGAGCAGCCACGGCGCCAGCCGGACACTCTCAGCAGGGCCCAGCAGCAGCCTGCCACTGCCGCTGAGCAGCTCGGCCACCATGCCCTCCATCCAGTGCAAACACAGGTCGCCCAATGGGGGGCTGTTCCGGCAGAGCCCGGTGAAGACCCCCATCCCCATGTCCTTCCAGCCCGTGCCTGGGGGCGTCCTTCCAGAGGCTCTGGACACCTCCCATGGCACATCCATCTGACCGCACCGCCTGCCCGCCACCCGCCCGCCCACCCACCCGACCAGCAGAGCTTTTTAATACGAGAAAACAACAACACAGACCACACATACACACACACGCACACACACACATAGAGACTCTTTCATTTTTCTTGTACATATGTGTAAATAATGACAGAATGGAGTGGGGTAAAAGTGTATTTTGAATATTCCCAATTTTCGAAGTCAGTAAAAAAAAAAACCACAAAAACTGTATGAATGACTTTGTAAATTTTGTTCTATATGAATAAAAAGGCAAACTTGTGATCATTCTGAAGTGCCAAAGGAGCCCCATGTTCCTGGGCCTTTCTAAGGGTAGGAAGGGCCATCAGAAAAGGAGCCCCTTCCTGCTGGGGAGAAGGAAGGCGAGGTGCCCCCAATGCTGCTGGCTGCCAGGACTGCCAGCTTCCCCCTCCACCCTTTGCTCCTGGCCCCTCATTTCTCCTGGAGTCTCCTTGGGTAGGTAGAGAGTCTGGACCCAGCCCTGGCTGGTCCATGGGGTCACTGTGCTGGAAGGTGACCCACTCTTTCTGTTGGCCTGGCTCTGAAGAGCTGCCCTGGACATAGAGCAGTCCCAGCCAGGCTAACTCAGGATGGGGACTCCTGTGTATGCCACAGTGTGCACCTGCCCCTGAGCCCCAGAGAAGCTACCCATATTGCGGTACCAAGCTCTGTGGGCTTTGATGCCGATGTGTTCCAGTATCATCCTTTTGGTCTTGTTTTTACTTTCTTTTCTTACTTAGAAGAGTCGGCCATCAATAGATCATGGGGAAGAAGGGCAGGCCTCATCGTTGTGTCACAGAGGCTGGGCAGAGATGGGACTGGCCTGGTAGAAGGTCCTCAGGGATAGGCGGATATGAAGTGTGGCTGGTTGTGCTGATCAGGTGAGGCAGTGGTGACAAGAAGCCAGGTGAAGAAAAGCTGCATGCTTAGATTTGGGCCCATGGTCCAGGTGAGAGAATAAGCTGTAGTTGGGGTGCAGGGAGTAGAAGCACTTTGATTTCTGGTAAAGGATCTTTATGGAAGGAGTTGGGGCAGGTGCAGTCCCAGGGGAGGAGGTAGCTGGGGAACAGAAAAGAGTATCCACGTAGGAATTTCCTAACGGACTTGATTCTTAGCAGTAAAGCCCAAGTAAAGCTAAGACGAAAACTTCCCATCTCCTAGAGAAGCTGCGTGTAGCCTGAAGTCAAGGCATACTGCTGATTCTCAGGCCCTTCAGGAAGTCACCCAAAGACAGCCAGTCCCTGGCACTAGTCCCTACGTCTGACTTTACCACCGTTCCCAGACCAGGAGTCTTCAAGCAGCCATCTGGACATGGCAGAATCCCTCCAGGCTGAAAGAATCTTAGGTCCTTTGGAACCCTCAGGCCTACGCCTGAGCCAGAGAACTTGCTTGGAAACCCTGTTTCCTAAGATTAGAACTACCTAAAAGCCTCACCTCCCTCTGCTTCCCTTTCTGGGGCAACTGAACTATAGAACGAGCGAAAGAACCGTCAGGAGTGGAGTAATTGGAGGAATTTGGACTGTGACACTTCAGTACCTCTCCTGAAGATAAAGGTGAATCTGCTCTCCTAATCTGTCAGGATGGAGAACAGAGCCCACAACCAGATCTGAGGAGCAGGGGGCTCCCACCCATCCCCAGCAGTCATCAGGGAGCTGAGCACCTGGGCCTGTGGTCACGGGGAAATACAAAGTCCTATCGATCGACTCTTCTTCGGCCTTGTAGAGTTCTCCAGAGATATGTTTATGAGGGTGATAACTAGCCCGGTATTGATTTCTTTCCTAAAGTCCCTAGTGTCATGATGGAGCAGTAGGGAATGGCCGCATCACACATCAAGCTAAAGCACCCTAGGAAAGACTGTATTTATAATTATGGTCCAGAGATGGTCCACTGACATCTCTCCAATCAGAATGTGTGGAGCTTGGAGCTGGGGTGCATGGCAGAGGCTAGGTGGGCTGCTGCCATCACCTCCAAGAACGAGCGGGCTTTGCTTTCATCCATCAGCACTTTGGAGAACCAGCCCTGGAAGGCCAATACTTCATATATGTGTCTCACTGCCTTATCTCACACCTGAATCTGTTTTTCCCCCAGAGATGCCCTGTGTTCTGAGGTATGGATGTATAGATGTCTGCTTAGATGGTTTTGCTTAGAATGTGTGTGAGTGTGTGTGTGTGTGTGTGTGTGTGTGTGTGTGTGAGAGAGAGAGAGAGAGAGAGAGAGAGAGATAGAGAGAGAGAGAGAGAGAGAGAGAGAGACAGAGCGTCTTCGAGGGGAAAGTATACTGCTTCTAAAATACCCTTAACATCTCATGGTGTTATTCTTCACCATATTTATGTTATTTTTTAAAGTTCCTGCCCTTGGCATGAGGGAAAATGATTGATATTCAAGCAAGTTCTCTAGGGGAAAACAACAACAAAACCAGAATCTTCCCAACTTAGATTTCTGTGTCAGCTCATAGAATGTACTTTTTTTCATGCTTTGCTCTTTGGATTTATAACTCTGTTTAGACTTCCATACATTTTAGGTATATTTTGTGCCTTCAGACACTGCAAATAATAATCAGCATTTGGATTAAAGTTGTTTAATAATAAAACTTATCTGCTCCTGACACTCTTATTCTCTGGGATGAGGAAATGCTGTCTATTAGCTCCTGGGTGTGAACTGGATTCTGTCCCATTGATACACACACTTGTGGGGGGAAATTCCACTCCCCAAGTGGGTCTCAGGTACACCTGGGCATGGGGACACATCCAGGGTCCTCTGACACCAACCAGAGGACAGTGTGAGGGACAGAACTGACAGCAATTCTAAGTTGTAGTTAACATGACAAGTGCCTTTAAAAGGTTGAGTTCTCAGAAGACTCAGAGAGACCTGGCTTGTAGCCCACCACACTCAGTGGAGGTCGTTTCTACCTAGGGTGACTTCAGCCAGTTCTTGTGTCTCTCAGTTTCTGTGTCTGCAGAAACCTTGATACTATGCGTAGGTCTCAGAGTTAAAGGACTGTCATTCTCAGAGGAACCCCAGTGTGACTTTTTCAACATTTGGTTTTTTCAGAACCTATGGCACCCTTCTCCTATGGACATTCCCAACCCCCACCTATCTCTGCAGCCTGGAGTCGTCTCCTCAACCCCTCACATGTGTGCTCCCCACTCCCACTGATGGCACCCCAAAAATCCTGTGTGACTTCTGGACCTTCATGGGAAAACCAGGCTGACCCAAGGCAGTTGGTTTTCATGATGGAGATCATAACTTCTTGGAACTCAGAGAACTCCTGGCTTTTGTTCTTCAATCTCTGCACAATGGGTTTTTCCAACGTTGGGAGAGAGCTCCTCAGACTGCAGGTGGGAGAACATGGTGTAGACCTACCCAGATTTTCTGAGCAGAAACATGAATGGGGAATGAAGCTGCAGGAACTCCCAGAATGACCTTTTTTTAGAGGAAAAGCTGTGCAGGTTTTGCATTTTAAATCCTATGGATCTTGCCACAGCAAAACTAATGGCAAACCATTTTTTTCTTTTCAATCTCTGAAAGAGGAATAAAGATGTACCAAAGAAGAAAAGACTAGTAGGTCTAGCGGCCGTGGTGACAAAGGAATATTTAGTTCTTATGCCATTTCCTTTAAACGCATTTAGTTTAATAACACATAACAGAAATAGTGTTACATATTTTACAATATTATTAAATGTCATAATGGTATCTTATAGTGAAATATTGTTAAATATTTCATTTAACAACGGAGGACAATGTCTAATGGATAATATGGATCTCTGTGTGACCTTCTGCTTCCAACAAGGGTTGCTTAATCATGGGGTTTTGCCTTTGTTTCGGGTAAACTTTCATCCCTGTAAGAACAAGCTCAGGAATTTAGCATCTGTGTCTTAAAGCCTTGTATTGCGCTCTTAGCTTTGGTGACTCAAGATTAGATAAAAGGCTCAAAAAATTTTAATTGACCTTTCCTTGCTTCAGTTACAGTAAGAGGAAGCATTTCTGTTCCTAATGTAGCTGCTTTTTTTTTTAACATCTAAAATATTCTTTTATTTCATGCCATTAGCTGTTTTTAAAAGACAAAATTATGTTTGATTTTTATCCTCACCCCTTATATCAAGAAACTCTAGATAAATAGCTCTTTCCTATGCCACTAACTTTTAAAATTATTTTGCTTTCTTGATGGTATCTTAGTTGGATTATTTATAAGAGGAGCACATACTGCAGATAAATCAGGTGAGCTAATAGTCACTGCCTACAAAAAGGAAGGGGCAACTGTTAATGTGAATCACCCCGAACCCACAGCTTTCATCCTCTCTCGTCTGAGCTTGACATTGAACACTGAGCTCCAGAGAGACAGGAAACTTCTCAGCAGCAAGAAAAACCCTAGATATAGAAATTTGTGATGAAAATGGCCAGGACCTGAAAGAGGAGGCACCAGACAGGTCTTGATCACTTAAGGTGAGCGACCAGATGTCATTCAAGGAGAGATCAGTTGCTGGAAGATCCTAGCATACAGTTGCTAGGGGCAACCAGCTGTCCAAGCTCAATATGTTCACCAACACACAGACTTATTGACACTCAAAATGAACACACACAGATACACACATGCACAATCATGTGTACACACATTCGTAGGTAAACATCAAGCTCTTTGCAGATACATTTACCCTTCCAGGCACGCGGAGCTAATTTACATGCACAGTAATAGGGCTGCAGGCAAGTTCAACTCTGCTCACCACACTGGGAAATGGGATCCAGGGGACGAAGGAGGCTGTCTCAGGGCTGCTCTGCCCTGTGCACAGGTTCAATGCAACAATCAGCCACACACAGCTCTACCGTCAGCCACTGAGGAAAGACGTGCACCCCCTGCTAAGACTCCTCGCCCCTGGAAGGCTTGTGGCGTGCACAGCCACCACTCCTGCCAGTCCCTGCTTTCTCTTAAATCTTGATTTTCAACCAGAATCCTCCAAAATTGCAAAAAAGTCCCCTAAATTCTCCAAGGCATCTTAATTGTTTCCAAATAAGAAAATCCATGATCACATCCGTATCAGTGACCAGGTATTGATTAGGTATCGAAATGAGAGGCTACACTATTGCCTTTACATATAGACACTCTCTTCACCTCAGCCTTGCAAGGTAGAAATTACTATTTAAAAGGCGGGGTCCCCTGGTGGGAAAGAGGTGGCACTGGTATTCACACTTCACCTGTTTGGCTTTGTGGTGATCACTCCTGTGGCTGGAGCTGGCTCTTCCTCAGTGGGAAGTGGTTGCCCTTACCTCAGCCAGGCTTCCTTGCTGGGCTTCTCTCTCCCCAGATATAATGTCGTCAGCACTGACAGCTTTCTCAGCCTCCGCATCTGCTGCCTTCTCTCTGGTGACCTCAGGGTGCGTGGCTTTGTATTTGTATTTCCTTATCCCCTCACAGGGACTGCGGCTTGTGAGGGCTGAAAGGGTCACCCCTAACCACAGGGCTGAGCTGGGCCTGGGGCCGGCTTCTCTGAAGCCCCCTTAGCCAGGCAGGTCAGGCTCTGCCAGGGTCACTCAGGAGGTGACTCCTCTCAGGGTGCTTTGTTCTTCCTCTTGGCCCCCAAGGAGAAGCAACCTGCTTTCTGAAGAAAGTAAGCTGTGAGCTCAGGGGCTCACTGGCTCTCTCCAGAGCTTCAAGATTCTCTTTCAGAGCAGGAAATCCATCCCCCATTGATGTCCCTAGATAGACCCCAGAGGTGCCAAGATCATGGCTGAGAGCATTTTTCTAGGAATGGGGTTAATATCTTCCAATGTATTCTTAAAGTTCTCTTTATTTCTCTAAACCACTGTCCTTAAAGGCTGAGTCAGGCAAGCCCCTGAGCCCCACTCCCCTGATGGGGAGTGTTTTGGTGCCGTGCTGTTTCAGGGCTCCTCTGAGGTGGAAACCAAAATGGTAGCCAGGAGAGGGGAGGGGTGTGGGAAATGCATGCCAGGTAGAGTCTTTGAAGTGGACATATGCCACTGGCAGGGCACACCAGGAGAGGCACATGTGTTGGGGCGCATATGACATTGTTGGGGGTGATGCTGGTTCCTGACCTTGGCAGAAAAGGAGATAGATGGTCAAGACCAAGCAAAAGGACAGATATTGCAAATGCAAGATCCAATCTGGATCCAACTTCTGCCACTGCTTGAGGGCAGCATTTGAGCAACATTTCAGTCTTTTTGAGCAACATTTGAATCTTTTCACTCCTTTGAGTCTCACCATTTTATTCCTTCCTACCCTAGTGACAACCCATCTCTTTGCTGTTTGTGAGAATCCAGTCAGTCATCCCAGCGTAGCTAGGCATTACTGAGTGCTGACTGGGCCAGTACTCGCCCTGTGTCACCTCATTAGGTGCCACAATCACTGTACACAGGTGCTGACGAGGAAGATGAGGTAGAGAAGTTGGGTGATTTGCTCATGAGGTGTATTAGCTCCATAGTGATGATAAAATGTGCTAGACAGGGTGGCTTCTAAGCAGCAGAAATATGTTTCTTATAGTTCTAGTCTCTAAGAGCAAGGTGTTGGCTCTGGGTCTGCTGAGTGCCCACCTCCTGGCTCATTGATGGTGTCTCCTCATGATGTCTCTTCATGCAGAAAGGAACATGGCAGCTGTCTGGCATCTCTTTAGTAACAGTACTAATTCCATTTGTGTCCTAATCACCTCGGGAAGGTCCCACTTCTCAGTGCCATGTCTGTGGGAGGGTAGGATTTTGACCTTAGAGTTTGGAGGGGACACACACAGTTAGACCATAGCACCTGGGAAGGATCTGGGGCCCTGGTGGCCCAAGAAGAGCGCTGATGCACTACTTCCCACACCCAAGTCTCAGCACTGGGCCTGGGACAGGTGAATGTTTTCTCTGTTTTTCCAGACCTGGCTGTCTAGGTTTGGGGAGTAGGAGAAAGAGATCAGTGTCACGTCAGGAAGTGAGATGTCCTTTTGCATTTTGTTGTTTTACAGATTGCATGACCATGAACCTTACCCCTGTAACCATACCCCTGAGGACACACTAGATCCTCCTCCAAATCTGTTCCTTGTCATCTGCATTTCACCGGGAGCTTGTCTGGAAGCTCTTTGTGGGGATCAGTGATAATGTAGGTAAGGCACCTTTGCAAATACTCTCACCAATGGCTGCCCCTGTGATTCGCACAACTACAGACCTTATCAGTCTTTGGTTTGAAATGATCAGTAGGAATTCGCAGGGCTATCTGTGACCCACCATTGCTAGAATGAAGTTTTCCCAGCTCATAAGCTCCTTTTTTTCTGACAGCTGAACCTTTTGTGGAAACTGCACAGATCCCAAAGGCCAGAGCTGATTTCAGATAAACAAAGCCATGCTTGCCTTCCCTTTTCAGAAGCCAAGCAACTGTTTTTCCTGCACTAGGGTGGAGCCAAAGGAATCTCCGTGGAGGGCAGGGTGGCTGAGTGCTCATTTAGTAGGTGAGTCTGGGCTAGACAGAGCTGGCTTAAAATCTGGAGTTTGCCACTCTCTACACGGGCATCGTCTTCTCTGAGCCTCTTCTCTGTCCCCTCAGCTGTAGGGGGGATCCTGAGTCCTGAGCTCTTTGTGGGGATCAGTGATAATGTAGGTAAGGCACCTTTGCAAATGCTCTCACCAATGGCTGCCCCTGTGATTCGCACAACTACAGCGTCCTGATTCGGGGTGAGCTGCTCAGGCTTTCAGCTGAGCCATCTCATCTGTGGCATGAGGTCAAAGGGGCGCAGCATTGCCCTTCCTGTCCCCAGAACCTGTATGCTTGCTTTGTGCCCCCAACTCCTATAGGCACCCAAGATGCTGGAAGCCCTCACCTCCGCTCCTCCCCCAGACCCACCCAGATAATAATTCTGATTGTCCCCAGAAAGCAAAGGAAAGGAGCCTGACTTAGCTGGAGAGTGATGATTTGATTGTGAGCTGTTCAGTCAGTGCCCTATCAGCTTCCAGACAAGCTCCCGGTGAAATGCAGATGACAAGGAACAGATTTGGAGGAGGATCTAGTGTGTCCTCAGGGGTATGGTTACAGGGGTAAGGTTCATGGTCATGCAATCTGTAAAACAACAGGTCTTGATAGGCTTCCTGAGGTGACAGCTCTGCTTCTAAGGTGGGGGCCAGCTTCTTTGTGTTTTATGGACAAAATAATGTATTTTGGGGAGCCATAAGGAGTGAGTGCTGAGGACAGTTCTTCTGTGTCTGTGCTTTAGCTTCTTCCTCTTCTTGAGGCCTGAAGCCCACAGTGGTTGAATCTTGTTCTGCCAGCGATTTGTCATCTGGATCGGCACAGTTATCTCATGTAGACGGTGCTTGTTGCATTCGGGAGAAAACGACAGAGCAGACTGGGATATCACTGAGGCTCCTGCATGGTGAGAGAGACAGCACACTGACACTGAGGGTTTAAGGAGGGAGATGGTTCAGAAGGATGTATAGAGGGGAAGAAAATCACAGGGGAGCAGGGAAGCTTGCTAGAAACAGCAGTGGTCCCTTGTCACTGCCAGGCCCAGAAGGGCAGTAGGAGGGAGTATGTCTTCTGTGAGCCCAATCCTCAGTTAGCACCAGGAAGGAACCTTCCAATGAAGACCCAGGAGCAGCGAGCTGGGGGACCCACTGGTGTCCTGCACTCAGCCTCTAGTCTCCCGCTGATCCTGAGCACAGAAAACGGAGAGCCCACTGGGCAATTCACAGTGAGGCACTCCCAGGGGCAAGGTGGAGAAGAACGGAGAATGGGGATGAGGAACTGTGTGGGAAGAAATGAAAGAAATGTATCCGAGTGGGGTGCGGGAGAGAGAAAGGCGTTTCACATGGTTTCACATGGCTTTTTTAAATTTAAATTTTTATTTCCGTGAGCACATCTTTGGAGTACATAATGATTACATGCATTGTGGAAAGTTGGTATATGTATATAATATTCCTATCACCTCCTAGGAAAATTAATTCATCCTTTCCTTGGGACATTAAGAAATCTCTTTTTGACAGAGGCAGAAAATGAGATTTAGGTAATTAAGCGGTTTTTCTCATGCTCATCCAAATAGTCCATCGGCTTAAATAAAGTCTGGGTCAGAGGGTATAGACAGGACAGCAGGTCACTCACTTGGATCTGGGCCTCAGTCACCAGTGATTACAACCTTGGGGGTGAAGCTAGGCAGAGTGGTGTGTGTGACACTCATAGAGAAAGCACTCATCTGCTCTGAGCATGACTGTATCCTGACAAACTATAATTTGATTTCAGGGGGGCTATTTTCTGCATGGGTCCCCAAAGAGGAATCAGAGACTCGTGCTTTGGAAATCAGGTTCTGCTATTCTCTAGGTGTGCGAACATGTTAGTCACTTAACCTCTCCAATTATCAGCTTCCATATAAAATCTTTATGATAAAGACAGCAATTCTATCTCAAAGGATGAATTAAGAAAACTTGGAATAAAGCACCTCTTACAAACATGAATGGCTGGTGTACAGTAAATCCTCAATCAACCATGGTCATTATTAGTGTAGGTGGTATAGTCAAAAAGGGTCCAACTCCAAGGCCACAGTTTTAACATATAATCTTTAAAAATTTCTGAAATGCATGCAGAAAAGGGCACAAACCATAAGCACACAACTCAATTCATTTTAAGAAGATGAATGCTCTTGTATAGCCCTCAGCCAAAACAAGAATAAAATATGACCAGTACTTTTGAGGCCTCTCTTGGGCACCCTGAAACCTCCATGAATCCAAAGGTAGTACTAGTGTAAGTCTTAAATCCATTGGTTAACTTTATTCACTTTTGAAATATATGGGGATGGAATCAACTGAATTTTTTCTTCATTCAGCCTTGACTTGAGAGATTTATCTACATTTCTGTATGAAGTTCACTTACACTGCTATAGAGGATTTTACTGTATGAATATGTCACACTTTATATATTCTATTATTGGCAGACTTTTGATTTGCTTTCATTGTGGGTTATTACCAATGGTGTCCCACTGAACACTTTCTGTACCTGTGTTATGTGAATTTATGTGTGCCTTTCTGATGGATTTCTGAGTCGTTGATATGCATAGGTTCCGTTTTAGGTAGATACTGCTAAAAGGTGTTCAAAAACAGTTTCAATTTTTGAGAATAGCTGCTTCACATATTCACCGTGCTGGTCAATCCTGATTGTCAGTTGGGTTAAGAGACTCGTGGAGACTTGATTGGATTGTAAAGGTACTAACCTCCCCCACTGATGAGCTCATAACGGAAGTGTGCTACTAGGAAACGGAGCTTGGGTGGAGAAATGGGTCATGGGGGTGTACCTTTGGTGACTATATCTGGTCTTTAGCTCCTTCCTTTTGGCTTGTTTCAATCTGCTTTGCTTCCTGACTACTGTGAAGTGGACAGTTTTTCCCCTGCCACTCCCTGTCACCATGATGTCTCAGCCTTGGAACCAGCTGACCATGGACTTAATCTTCTGAAACCATGGGTCAAAATAAACCTCTCCTCCTGTAGGTCATGCACATCAGATATTTATCCCTGAAACAGAAAGGTGGTTAATATACTCACCAACACTGTTACCATCATATACTTTAATTTTCAGCCATTCTAGTGGGAATGTAGTATATCTCATTTAATTTTCAGCCATTCTAGTGGGAATATAGTATATCTCAATATGTTTTAAAATTACATTTATTGAGGATTACTTAGGAGCCTTTTGCATGTTTGTTAGGGCATCACCTGTGTGACATGTCTCTTTCACACCCACGACTCTCCTTCTCAACACATTTTGTTTCTGTATTTGTGGATGAACAGAAGTTGCTGATTTAGCTGTAGGTTAAGGTTCGTGTATGAACTTTTCACTTTTATGTGATGTGCTTAGGTGTAGCTTTATGATGTGCTTAGGTGTAGCTTTCTTTGAATTTCTCATGCTTGGGGTTTTAAAATTTCTAAATATATGCATTGCTATCTACCAGTGTTGGTAAAATTTTACCCACTTTTTTTCCCCATTGTACTTCTGTTTGTGTTTAGGTATTTTTATTTACAATCATGACACAGAATTTCCCTAGCTCATTTTCTGTGTTTTCTATTTTTCTTTTTATCTACCTTCTTTAGCCTAGTTACTTTTTACAGAGTCATTATATCGTTTTTTCTTTGTTCAGTGTCTAGATCACCTACAGGTCTGTTAAACTATTAAACATCAGCTGTGCTTCAAAATTTTTGTTCATTTTCATGTTTCGTACACACATAAATATCCTTATGCAAATAATTATGAGCTCTTCAGAGCACTTTTAGGCTTGCAACACAGGTGTGTGGAAAGTACAGAGAATCCACAAGTATCTTGTGTCCCGCGATATGCACAAGTTCCACAACTATCAGTGTCCACCATAAGAGTAGTAGCTTCACTGCAACTGAGGAACCCATACTGATGTGACATTATCCTCCAAATTCATTGCTTACACCGGGTTCCACTTTTGGTGCTGGCTTGTCTGTGGTTTGACAAATACATAATGCCATGTGTTTTACTCTGTAGTTTGTGTCACTGCAAGAAGGTGTGAGGCTACATAATTTATAAATAACAGAAATTTCTCACACTTTGGGAGGCTGGGAAGTCAAGTCCAAAAGGTTCTATCTGGTAAAGGCTGCTGTGTGGATCCACCTTGTGCCTTATGTAGCATTGTTCCAAAGGGAGGAACACTGTCTTCACGTGGACAACAGAACTGAAAACTGTAGAACCCTTTTTTATAAGAGCCTCACTATGTAATTCATGGTGGTCTTGAACTTACTGTTAGCCCAGCCTGGCCTCAAATTCTTGGTGATCCTCTTGCCTAAGCCTCCTAAGTTCTGGGATTAAAGGCATGAGCTATTATGCTCAGCTCAACACCTAAATATTGGAGAGGACACATTCAAACCATAGCAACATATGCCCATCATTATAGTATCATAGCAAATAGTTTTTCTCCGCCCTAAAAATCCTCTATGCTCCTACTATTCACCTTGCTCTCAACTTTTGGCAGCCACTGATCTTTCTAGTCTACATTGTTTTGCCTTTTTTCCAATGTCACATTGGTGGACTCATAGTTTGTGGTTTTTCAGATTAGTTTCTTTCAGTTGGTGATATGCATTCAGGTTTCTTTGTGTCTTTCCTTGCCTTGATAATTCGCTTTGTTTTAGCACAGAGCAGTAGTCCATTGTCTGGAGGGGCCACAGTTTATCCATTCACCTGCTGAACGACATCTGAATGATTCTAAGTTTCAGCATTTATGAATAAAGCTGCTTTAAATATCCATATGTGTAAGCTTTTGTGGACATTTAGTATTCAATTCATGTAAATAAATACCAACAGGCATAATTTCATTGATAAGACTGTTTAATTTTGTCAGAAATTGCCAGAGTGTCTTGGAAATGGCTGTATCCACCATCAGTGAATGAGAATTGTTGCTCCACATTTGTGCTGTCAGTGTCTTGGATTCTGGCCATTTTAATAGAGATGTAGTGGTATCTCATTAGTGCACTGTTGTGTTAATAAGCAATGCTTGAATGGAACATGGCATAGGGCATCTTTTCATATTTTTTGCCATTTGTATAATTTCTTTGATAAGGTGTGTTTTGAGGTGTTTTGATTATTGTCTTAAAATTTTGGGTTTTAATTTCTCATTGTTGACTTTAAGTGTTCTTTATATATTTTCCATAACAACCTTGTAACAGCTGTCTGTCTTTTGGAAATAGTTTCTTCCAATATCTGCCCTATCCTCTCTTGGATTTTCTAAATTGAGAAATGTTCTATCTTTAAAGATGGAGTTTCATGTATTTTAAAAAAAATTGTGCATACAGTGATACCTTGGTTCATGAACTTGATTTGTTCTATAGTTTTAGCAAAGATGGCTACATGTGTTTGTATGGGAAAGATGGCTTTAGTCATGTTTTTCACCTGATACAGAATTTCCAAACAGAAACAAAATTTTGCTAAACACTTCTGTTCGCTAACCAAATTTTTTGTAAACAAAAGCATATGTGAACCAAGGTAACACTGTATTTTACTTGCTTTTCTTGTCTTATTGCATTAGCTGACCTTATTGTATAGTTCATGACAATGATGAAAAGGAGTAGCGAGAGGGAACATTCTTGCCTCTTTCCTGCTCATAGTGAAAAAAATATTAGTCATTCCTTACAATCAAATATAATGTTAGTTGTAGGTGTTTTTCGTATGTTCTTGGTTAGGTTGAAAAAGTTCCCTTCTATTTCTAAGGTATTGTGAGTTTTAATTATCAAAGGATGTTGGATTTTCTTAACTGCTTTTCCTGCATGTATTGATATGATATGATCATGTGCTCCTTTTTACTTAGCCTGATGATGCAAAGGATTACATTAACTGATTTTTGCAAACTGAATGAGCCTTTCGTACCTGAAATAGATACCACCTCATCATGGTATGTAATTTTTATACATTATTGAATTCAATTTGCTAATGCTTTTGAGGATATTTGCATCTATTATTATATAAATTTGTTTTCCAGTAATGTAGTTAGCCTTGGTATTAGGCTAATATTGGCTTCATAAAATTAATTAGAAATAATTCCTCTGCTCCTATCTTTTGAAAGAGATTATAGAGAGTTGGTAAAATTTCCCCTTAAATGTTTGGTAGAATTCATCAGTGAATCTATCTAGGTCTGATTTTCTATTTGGGAAAGTTATTAATGATTGAATTCTTTAGCAGATACGGGTCCACTCAGATTGTCTGCTTTCTTTGTATGAGTTTCAGAAGATGAGTCTTCCAAGAATTTGGCCTATTTCATCTAGGTTATTGAATTTGTGGGCATAGTGTTGTTCATAGTATTTTTTATAACCTGTGTAATGTCTGAAATTTGCAGTGGCATCTCTTTTTTTTCACTTTTGATGTAAGTTTTGCCTTTTAATTTTTCTTAGCCTGTCTAGAGTCTTATCAACTGTATTTATCTTTTCAGAAAATCAAGATTTGGTTTTTTTGATTTTCTCTACTCATGCCCTGTTTTTGATTTCATGGATTTCTGTTTAATTTTTATCATTTGTCTCCTTTCCCCTTCCTCCTCCTCCTCCTCCCTTTCTCCCTTTCCTCTCCCGTCATTTCTCCTTCTCTTCTCCTCCTCCTCTTTTCCCACTCGCTCTATCACTCTCCCTTCTTCTCTTCTTCTCCCTTCTCCTTCTCTTTCTTCTTTAGGGGGTTCTGGAGATTGAATCCAGAGAGTGCTGAGCTCTCTCCCATTTTAATAATTTTATGGTGAGATAAGTCTCATTAAGTTCCTGAGCTGCCCTCAAACTTGGCATCTTCCTGCCTCAGCCTCCTGAGAACCCGGGATTATAGGCCTGTGATTCCATAGCTGGCTGTTTTCTTTTTAACATTGGGTTTAATTTGCTCTTATTTTTTCTAGTTTGTAGTAGACTGATTCTTGTCACCGTGACCCCATGCCTGACATATGCAATTTAAAGAGAAAGGTTTATTCTGGTTCATGTCACAAATATCATGGCAGAGGAGCATGGTAAAGGAAAGCTGTTAACCTCATGGCAGCCAGAAACAGAGAGAGATAAAGAAGGTAAAAGAGAGAAAGAGAGAGAGACGGAGACAAAGAGACAGAGAGACAGAAAGAGAGGCATAGAGAGATGGGAAGGGAGGGAGAGAGACAGAGACAGAGTCAGAGAGAGATAGAGGCCAAGGACAAAATAGAACCTTCCAAGTCATGCCTCCTCTGACCCAATCCTCCGACAAGCTCCTCCTCCCAATAGCGCATTCAGCTAAGAACTCAGCTCTGGATGTCCATTGGTGAGTTCATCTCAGTGACCTTTGCACTGAGCCTGCGATTGGATCATCTTCCAGAAACCCCACCTTTGAACTTGTAAGTTTGGGAGACATATTAGATTTCATCCATAGCATAGTTTCCTGAGGTGGAAGTGTAGATTTGTCATTTTTTATCTTTCTTCACTTCTTTTTAAAAATTATTTTAAAGAGAATAAAACAATAACAAAATAACAATAACATAGACAAAAACAAAACAACGCAGAACAATAAAAATGATACAGGATTTTAAAACAAAATGATAGGAATTAGCAGTGGTTGTTATATTACCTACTGTTATCTTCAACAAAGTTGTTCAGATTACCAGATGTAGGAATGAGAGATTGATCAAACCATTAGAGAATAAAAAGTAATAAAAATATTAGAAATGATGCAGAGCTTCACTAAACAAGATGGTAAGAATTCACCAATGATTGTTACATTGCATATTGTTGTATGAACATTCATTATGTACGCAAACATATTCAAAATCACTGCTCTTGCTACGTACTGAAATTTTGTTAAGATTTATTCAAAATATTTCTAAATTTCTCTTGATATTTATTTATCAACCCATCTGTTGTTTAGAAATGTGTTCAATTTCTAGGTAGTTGGGATGTTTCAGCTGTCTTTCTGCTGCTGATTTCTAGTGTAATCCCCCTGTCATCTGAGAACATTGTATGATTTCTATGTTTTATTTTTTTTTTCAAATCTTGTTTTCTTAGGACCCCAAGTGTGGTTTACTTTGGTGAATATTCTGTGAGAGCTTGAGAAGAATCCATACTCTACTTTTGTTTATAGATGTGAATTATATGTACTCAGGTGAGGAGAGTAATTGATTTTAACTGTGTTATTACTGATCTGCACCCTACTGGATCTGCCCACTTCTGATAAAGAAGTGTTGATGTTGCCAGCTGTCACAGAGGATGCCTTGCTTTCCCTAACAAACGTTGATGCTGTACAGTTAGGTGCACACACAATTAGAATCGCTATGGGCTCCTTTAAATCTACTTTTCTTTCACTATGAAATACCCCTCTTGACCCTTGCTCTGCAATTCATATAGCTTTTCTCTCTTCCTTTTGATGCGTGTCAGCATGGTTTATCTTTCTCCATTCCTTTACTTGTACGCTGTTGTGTTTTTGTATGTAAGGTGTCTTCCAGACAACAGATAATTGAATATTGTTTTCTGACCCACGGTGATGTCCTTTTAATTATGTAGATTGTTAATGCTTATAATAATTGTTGATATAGTTGAATTAATATTTACCATGTTTACTATGGTTTGATTTGTTGCCTTTGTTCATCTTTTCTTTGACTTCCACTAGATTCCTGACTTTTGTGGTTTCATATGAACATTTATATACCACTTTCTCTTCCTTTCTTTTCTTTTTCTTTCCTTTCTTCCTTTCTTCCTTCCTTTCTTCTTCCCTCCCTCTCTTTTCCCCCTCCCTCCCTCCTTCCTTCCCCCCTTTCTTCTTGATTATATGGTACTAGGAATTGGAACCATGGCCTTTGCATTGAGCTATATCACCGGACCTATTTAATTAATTAACTAACTTTGAGACAAGATCGCACTAAGTTGCCAAGGTGGCACTTCAATTTGTGATCCTCCTGCTTCAGCCTTCCAGAGTTGTGGTATTACAGACATGTACTACTGTGCCCAGCTTTTCTATTTTTTCTTATTATATTTATGCTTCCTTTTTCACTTTTGTAGTGGTTGCCCTAGAATTTGTAACTTATGTTTACATCTAATACAAGTAAACTTTCAAATCAAATAACATTATACCCACTTCAAATGTCAGAGCAAATACCCTCTAGTAATGAAAAATTCTGAATTTCTCCTTCTTGTATCATTTCTGCCACACATTTCATTTATATATAAAGTATAATCATCAACACCATGGTTGTTATTGTTTTGTACAGAATATTCTGTTAGATCAATTGAGAATTAAGAAAACTGAAAGTTTTTATTTTACCTTTGCTTGTCTGTTCCATGATCTGCCTTTGTTTATCAGGCCAGAACTTGCTTACCTCTATCACTTCCCTTCTCTCTGGAGAACTCTTTTTAACATTTCTTGTAAAGCACATCTACTGGAAACACTTCCTCAATTTTTGTTTGAGGAGGTTTTTATTTCTCCCTCACTTTTGAAAGGTAATTGAAGTCTGGGTTCGTGGATTTTTCCTCTCAAGCCTTTAAATATTTCTGTCTACTCTCGGTTGCACAGTTTCTGAGGACAGGCTGGATGTAATCCAAGTAGCAAATTCTATTTGCTCCTCTGTAAGTACTGTGCTTTCCCCCTCATTGGCTTCTTTCTGGACTTTTTTTCTTTGTCTTTGGTTTTACACAGTTTAAATAAGGAATTTCTAGGTGTAGCTCTGTTTTTCTTTTTCAGGGGGTGGTTATCCTATTTGACATTCTCTGAAATTCTTAGACTAGTGAATCGATTTCTGATGTTAACTGGGAGAAGTTCTTATTATTTCTGTAAGTATTCTGTTCCTTTCTATTTTTTTGGTCCTACTGTTACACATTTGCTACAGCTTTGGTAATTATCCTGAAGCTCTTGGATATTATATTTCATTTCTTCTGCCTTTTTCTCTCTGCTTTCTAGCTGTGGGTGTTTCTTTGACATATTCTCAAGCTCAGAGATTCTTTTTCTTCAGTCCTGTGCAGTCTATAAATGAGCTCATCAAAGTTATTCTTCACTCCTGGTATAATTTTTGGGTCTCTATCATTTCTTTTTGAATCTTAATATTGCATCTCTCTATCTACATTACCTCTCTACCCTTGTGTGCTGTCTACATTTTCTGTTAGAACTTTCGGCATATTAATCACAGCGGCTTTACATTCCTGGTCTGAGAATTCCAACATCCCTGACACACTGAAACCTGGTTCTAGTGCTTGCTCTTTCTCTTAACATTGTGCTGCTGGCCTTTAGTGTGTTTTGTAATTTCTTTCTACTAACTGTGCCATTTTGTACTCAATACAAGGGACTTGAGGGAATAGATCACTAGTAATTTGGTAAGGAGAAGTAAGGCACCTAATAATCCTATGAGTAGGTTCTCATTTTTTGTGAGCCGGATCCCTTTGGCTGTGAACTTCACAATTGCTTCTCAGCTACCTCCATTCCACTCCATCCTGGGAGATACAGACAGTACATGGCTAAAGAGGAGCTCTAGCCAGGAATTTTCCTTTCCCTAGGCTGGTTAGGTTCTAACAAAACCCCTTTGAATGCTCTGATACAACAGTTCATCTTAACTGTGGGCTTAAAGGAGAATGGAATTATCTGACACTTCCAAGCGGTTACTTCTCCCCTCCTAGTGCTAGAAGTCTGAAAGGGGCTGTCTTGGTTATTTTTCTCTCATTGCTGAGACAAAATACCTGACACTCAAACTTAAAGGAGGAAAGGTTTATTTAGCTCACAGTTTGTGGAGGTTTCAGTCTGTAATCAGTTGGCTCCAAGGCAGGGTGGCACATGGCACAAGGGCAGTCCTTCAGGGTGGCAGAAGACAGCAAAAGCAACAAGGGCAAAAGGGGGTTAAACAAGCCTCTTTTCCTTCCTTATATTGTAAGCAGGCTACCACCCCCTGGAGCAGATGTCTGCAGCACTCACACCATCTCCCTGCCCTCCTGTTGCACAGGATGAGGGTGTTCAGGAAGTGAGGATCCCAGTGCCCTGATGAGTCACTTAGTTAAACTTCTGAATTTCTCAAGTTGAAACAATGTATTACCAATAACAGGGCCTTTCTACTTATTCCTTTTTTTTGGTACTGAGATTCAAACTCAGGACCTTGCTTGCACTTACCCGGCCAGTGCTTGTGCCACTGAACTATATCCGTGGCCCTGCACTATTCATTTTGAGAACCAGAGAGAGTTCCTGGAGGTGAAACCCATTGTGAATGAGGCTCCTTCCTGGTCTGTATTCCCTGAAGTTCCTCATGCTCAGCTCAGAGTTGTCCTTACTAGGCCTCCAGCAACTCACTAGTTCAGTTTGGTTTTCCAATCCTGTGTTCATTCCTAGAGAGCTTTGCACATGCAGTGTTTCCCCTAGTAAGTCATGATTTTCTGTACCTCCTGCTTAGTCTCTGGAATTTTATTGTGTAGGGAGTGGCCCTGCAAGCTCACTTCTCTGATGGATCGCAGCAGGCTTGATTTGTGTATGTATTTTCCTTGTGGTTAAGGGAGAGTGATTATCTCCAAACTCCTTGTATGCCAGACTAGAAATCAACAGAGGTTATTGTATGTGTGTGCGCCTAGTAATATTTTACTGAAAATTGTATTGAAAATTATGGAGGCACAAAATGATGTTCTCTTTTCCCAGAGATAATTTACTCCATCCTACAGCAGGCAACTAGAATGAGACAAATAACCTCACTTATCAGGGTGGAACTCACTAAAGCCTGAATTTCACGCTTTCCAAGACTGTCTGCTTGAAGACTGTCTGCGCATTCCTAGGCTACTGTCCTCCAGAGCTCAAAGGGAAAACCCGTTATGTTTAGCAGGATCCCTCCTTACAGTGTACCCTCATCCCAATAACGTGTCTCCCTGTCATAGTGAAGTGACCAAAAACTACACTCACTTTTTAGCTTTTTCCCCCTTTGCTTCTTAGTCTCTGTTTCTATACAACATCAAAATGACCTAACTTCTCAGTAGGAAAAAGAGTACATAATACAGTTCTCACTTCACTGTGTTTTGCTTTTCTCCAGGATTTGAGTTCTTGGAGGTCTAGAAGCTTTGTGTGACCTTTAAATCTGATATGTCAACTTCCTTGGATTATGACCCACCTAGCAAATCAGTAAAGCACACTCCTGGGTGTGTCTGGGTGGTCATGGCAGTGTAACCTTGGACATCGCATAGAGTCCCTGGCCACTTTCTCTCTGGCACTGTTCCCCTGCTCTGCTTCCCAGCTTCCATGAACTAAGCATCTTTGCTCCTCTTTATGCTATGATATTTCTTCTTGGAACCAGCCAACCATGGTCTGAATTCCTGAAACCATGAGTCAAATTAAACCTCTCCTCCTTTAAGGTGTGGGTGTTGGGTGTTGTTTCTCAGCAACAGAAACTTGGCTAGCCTAAACTGCTTTTGTTTCCCCAGATCTGTTTAGCTAATGATCTTTTCTGGTGTTCTGCTGCATTTTTTGGGCTGACTTCTCAGCTCCTGGGTGAGAAGTTATGACTATGGGCGGGAGTTCCTCATGCAGTTCTCCTAGCGTAGTGGCCCTCAAATTCTGGCTATTTCAGAAGCTTCCTACACACAGATATTTCTTTTATTTTATCCAGCTTTTCTAGTTGTTATTCTTGGAAATACCAGTCTTAATAGGCAGAAATGGAAGTCTTGGGGCCCCTTACTTGTAAGAAGTACAAGTTTCAGACAGGTATGGGCAGCAACTGTGGGATAAGGGGAGGGGATGTGGAGCCTGGAAAACTCCCAGGAGGGCATTCTTTTCCATGAGAGTTAGGAGATGGCCCATGGCAACAGCTGAGGAGGTTGTGCATCCCTGTAGATCAGAATCACCTATAATATCTTGTTTGGAAAAAATGGGCTGACCCCACGCTCTTGTGGGTGCCACCACCAGGAGAGTGAAGGAGCCAAGCTCGCTAACACATGCCTGTGGAGGGACAGCCTTTTGAGCCTGCATGGGCTAGAAAAGAATTCCTTAAAACAGCACCAGCGGAAAGCATAACTCCTGGGCCAGGATGGCTCCAATATTAGTGGCCTGCTGGCGCCTGACCTCACCTGCTACAAGAACCTACTGTGTGTGCCTTTCTTAGTTCTATGTTCAGTAATATTACAGTAGGAATATGAACGTTGGGAATACATTGGGAATATCTGCACCATGGAAATCAGCGAGCTCTATAAATCACAGCTTTGTTTTATTCAGCAAGCTGCTTCAGCACAATGACCAGCATGCTAGCACCCAGAGGAGACATGTGGCAGAACACTAGAACCAGTTTTCAAGCCCCACAGGTCATAGATTTTGGGGACTGACTCAATAATAAGCACTGTGTAAACTCTTTGTTTATGACCCATCATTCAGCTCTCAAGGTCCCTGGGAGATCAGTTCCTAGAGGAGGAGAGGTTTTATGTAACCTGCTTAAATCCACACAGCAACCTGGCTCAGCTGACCCCTAAATCTCTGTTTCAGTGCCACACTAAAAATCCCTGTGCACAGCGCAATCCAAGAGGATAGACCTTGGATGACAAGGACTGGCAGGTTTCCTGTGACAGAAAACAGACAGTGCAATGTGGTGGAAGCCAAGCGCTGGTGCTGGAGCCAGGCACATCTGGGTGTTCACTGCACACGGGCACAAGCCCTGAAATGCTGGGAGGCAAAATGTCACCTTGAGTATGGCTGACAGCACAGGGACAGGGAACCCGGAATTCGCAATGTGCGAACAGGGCCTGCCAGAAGGGGGCAGGAATATGCCTGGGTTGGGTGGGCCTATGGTGACAGCTGACAGAATTTGCAGGGCTGGGTCTCATCTCAGGATTCAAAGGCCTCAGCAGGTTTATAGTCTGATGTTTCAGGGCTCCTGAGCTCTCAGGAAGAGGCAATTTGATCAGAGGAGAACTAAGAGTCGAGAGCACAACTGATTGTTTCCTAGGGTTTCAGGGTGACACAGGAACTCTGGGGCTGGAGGCTGGCAGAGCTCAGCACCTGGGACACTGGGACTGAGCAGGGCCAGCAGCCAAGCCACAGCAGGCACAAGAACAGTGTGAATCTCAGATTAGGTAGAACAGAGGCCCAAGCGCAGTGGCAATTAGCTCAGTGGCAGATGTCCATAAGCCTAGGGACAGGTCCACGTACAATTAGACAGAAGATGACAGTCTCTTCTCTCTTTGTTTTTGCGTGATGCTTCTGTGAAGGCATTTCAGAGTTCCACAGAGCCTAACAGAGGACGAGTCCATCTTGTCTTGGGTGAGGCCAGGAGATTACAGATATTTGGGGTTACCTGGAATAGGCTGGGAGGTGAGGAGAGATCACAGGCATTAATCAAAATGGCTGAAGAGGAGGTCCTGACAGTTGTCAGACACCATGACACGCAGGGAACCAGCTTTTTGCTGGGATACAGAGTTGCATAGAAACTCACTATGGTGTACTGGAATGAGGGTATGCTCATGTCCTGGTTAGCAGGGACAGTCCCAGATTATGCTTTCTGTTCCAGAGGTTATGTATAGTCTTGATTGTGCATCTATGCCACAGATCGTTAAGTTGGAAGAATAATCTTGTGGTTGCTATAGTTACAATGGGTGTGAAGTTTACCTCTATGGGTCACCTTGGCTAAAGTCGCTGCTCTCAGATATTTGGTCTAGACTTGTCACATAGAAGTCTAGACGTCTCTGTGAATATACTGTTTCAAATCAATAGATTTTGAGATTTATATCTGTAATTTGGACTGGCCTCATCCAATCAGGAGAAGACCTGATGAGAAGGAAATTTAAATTCTCTGGGAAGGAGGAAATGCTGTGTTTAGATTGCCTTTGCAATTTAGTTGCAACGCAGTCTTTGCAGGTCTCCAGCCTCCTGTAATGTGCATGTGCTCTGTTCCTCCAGGGGACTCTGATAATTACAATAGACCTATGCATAAGAAGCTGTAGAGAGACTGTAGCTCAGTGGTAGGGCCCTTGTTTCAATCTCCAGCACAAAATCAACAAACAAAACAGGAAGGAAGGAAAGGAAGGAAAGGAAGGAAAGAAAGAAGGAAGGAAGGAGAGGAAGGAAGGAGGGAAGGAAGGAAGAAAAAAGGAGGTTATGCCAGCACTGTTTTTTCTGAGCTCAGGAATTTGGAGAACAGCTGGTGAAATGATGAGGCTGACTTGGGAGGAGCCCAGGGAAGGTCTTGGGGATGTTGGGAGGAAAGAAAACCCGACTCTGAGCCAAGGTGGCAGCAGAGGGGACGGAAAGGACAAAGATGGATTGGAGAAAACTGTCCTGGGTCTCTTGCTCTTGCACCTGTTAGGCACACCTGTCTCCTGAGCAGACCCAACCACATGTCTTACCTATTTCTATGCCTAGAAAGTGGAGCACAGGTAATGAAAGCTTGAAAGCAGCACAGATTCCTGTCTTTTAAAAGTTATGATTACTAATCTCAAAGAAGCTGGCAATCCTAGTAGGGCTTTAGGGCCAATTCCATCTTTACATCGTCTGGAATCTATTCACACTTGTAGAGTGTATAAACATGCCTCCTCTCCCTCACTCAACATTTTAAAAAATGAAATCTTTTTTATTTTGAGGCAATTGTTCTCATGGAGTTGTAAGACATAGAAGATTCCTTGTTTAGTTTTTTTTTTTTTTTTTTTTTTTTCCCAGTGACAATCTCCTGAAAAATGATGGTACAACACCAAACCCGGACATGGCCACTGGTGCAAGCAACATGGAGAGCTTTTTCCCACCATGAGAGTCTTGGGGTGACCTTTTATAGCTACACCCACTTTTCTCTAGTTTCACAATGTCATCATTTCAAGAAAGTCAAATATATATATATCATACACAATGTGTATCTTTGAGGGATTGGATGAGTATAATTTTCAGGAGACTCCCTGTGTAGAAGTAGCTTGATGCTTTGTACTGCTAGCTAATATTCCATGATGTGGACAAACCACCATTGCTTTAACCAGTCCCCACTGAAGGACGTCTGCATTGCTTCTGTTTTCTGTTATGCACACAGCTGTTTAGACACACATTTCCTATGTGAAAGTAAGTCTTAGTATTTCTGGGATGAAAGCCCAGGTGGGCAACAGCTGGATAGCACTTGCTGTATGTGTTACATGTTTGTGATTTCAGAGACTGGTTTCCAGGGTGGTTGTACCATTTTACATCCCCACCAGCGGTGTAAGGTTGATTCAGTTTCTCCACATCGTTGCTAACATGTGGTGTTGTTATTTTTAAAATTTTGGTCATTTTGATAACCATCTGTAGTTGGTCTCTCATCTCATTTACTTGCATTAATTGCTACTGAATATTTCTTCATGTGCTTGTTTGCCATCTGCATCTTTTTGGTGAAATGCCTTTTTCCTTGTCTTTTGCCTGTTTTTTTTGCAGTTGGATTACTTTACTGTTCAGCTTTGAGAATTCTTTACATGTTTTAGATATGAGTGACTTGTCAGCTATAAGGTTTGCAGAAATGTTTGTAAGTCTCTTCCTCTTCAAAGGGCTTTCCACAGAATAAACGCTGTAAATTTTGATGAACTCATAGTTATCAATAGATAGTCCTTCTGGGTCGTGTTTAAGAATGCTTTGCCTACTTTAGGTCTCAAGATAGCCTCCTACTTTTTAGATGTTTTATAGTTCTCTAGAAGTTGTATAGTTTCACATTTTAGTTTGTGGCCCATTTTTGAGTTACTTTTCATATAAGAAGTGTGGGTTAAGTTTGGTTTTAATTTTTTCCCTAAGGATATGCATTTGTGCCAATACCGTTTACTTAAAAGGCTACCTTCCCTATTGACTTGCTTTTGAGCTTTTGCACTTTTGCTACACCTAGCTGGGCACATTGAAGTCAATTTCTTGGTTCCCTATCCTAAATCCATCCAGGCCACCCTTCACTGTCCCTCTACAGTAAGTCTTGAAATCATACAGAACGATTTTTTCAACTTTCTTCTTCAAAATTGTTTTAGCTGTTGTAGTTCTTTGGCTTTCCATATAAATTTTATGGTAATATTGTCTACATCAACAAAATTCTTGTGTTCATAGGAATTGGGTCTTAAACTTGGATCTTAATTTGGATAGAATGGAAATTTTACATTGGAATGTCTCTCAATTCATTTAGCTGTTATTTGATTTCTTTCATGAATATTTTAAACTTTTTAGTATACTGAAGTTTCTAATTTCTTATGGTAAGCAAATATTTTAAATTTTGGTACCTACGTGTTCATTCATAGTATATACAAGCCAATGGACTCATTGTTGATTTCATATCCTGCAATCTTACTGAACTCTTATGTTATATCTAAGAAGTTCTTTTGTAGATTTCTGGAATTCTCTGTGGAGGTATTCATATTCCCTGTAAACAGAAATGGTCAGTTGTATTTCTTTCTTTACAAACTGTATGCCTTCTATTTCCTTCTCGTATCTTACTGAAGACTGATGAGAGTGCACATTCTTCAGCCTTGGGCTCTGGGACCTGAATAAGTAGCAACCTTTTGATGACTCTCAGCCCTTCAGTCCTGACCAGACGCTACACCATTAGCTCCCCTGGTTCTGAGGGTTCTGGCTTCTTGGACGGAATTGTGCTACTAACTTCTCTGGTTCTGTGGTTTGCCACATGGCCCTCATGGAACACTTCAGTTTCTGTGAGCTTGTGAGCCAATTCCTAATGAATCTATCTACATCTAAGTACACCTATCTATACACCTATCATCTATCTATTTATCTATCTATCTATCTATCTATCATCTCTCCATCCATCCATCTTCTCTTCTTCTCTTCTCTTCTCTTCCTCTTTTCTCTTCTCTGCCCCACCCCACCCCACCCCACCCCTCTTCTCCTCTCCTCTCTTCTTTTCCCTTCCTTTCTCCTCCTCTCCCCTTACTTCCCTTTTCCTTCCCTTTCATTCCATTTTATTCATCTGTTTCTGTGAGAATCTTGACTAATATACTAATACATTGTGAGAATTTCTAAGAAATCTTTTATGAAAGATATGGGTCTGTCAGTTTTCTTTCTCCTTTTTGTTCTATTTTTCTTGTTTTGGTAACAGATAGTACTAACTTCATAAAATGAATGAGGGAGCTTTCTCCATTTCTGGAAGAGACTGTGTAAAATTCGTATTAACGTGTCTTAAATACTTGATAGACTATGTCAGTGAAAGTTTACAACTTTAAATTTTTGGGATAGTGGTTAAATATTGAATTTAATTTTGTTAATAGTTATAAGATGGTAGTGTCATGGCTCACACCTGTAACACCAGCACTCTGAAAAGGTAAGACAGGAGGATTGCAACGTTGAGCCCAGTTTGGACACCTTAGTTGCTTAGTGAGAACTCCATATCAAGATAAAATAATAAAAAAGGCTAAAATATAGGTCCATGTGGAGGCCCTATGTCCCCATGTTCAATCCCTTGTACTGTGAAAAAAGTTATAAAGATTTTAAATATATCTGTTTCATATTGGAAGAATTCTGGCAATTTGCCTTTATTTGAGGAATTAATGCATGTCACTTAGTTGTCAAATATGTGTCCCGAGAGTTGTTGGTATTATTTCCTTTATTGTTTTTTCATGTGTGTGGTGACATAATTTGCTTCACTCATGGTCTTGGCAATCCTTATGTTTTCTGGATTTTTTTCAGCATTGCTAGAGATTTGCCAATTTTACTGATATCTAAAACAACTAGATCTTTGCTTCATCAATTTCCTGTATGTTTTTCTGTACTCAATTATATTCATTTCTCCCATTCCTTTGTTTTTTCTATCTGTTGCTTGCTTTTGATTTTAATTTATTCCCCTGCATCTTGAGATAGGGCTTATGTTTTTATTATGATACTTTTTTCTTTTCTAATGTTTGCTTTGGTATTATAACTTTTATCTTAATAAAAATAAAACAAAATTTCATAATCAAATAGAGAATAACAATAGTTATTACACTGTGCATTGTTCTCTTCAGAGCAGTGACTCAGAGTACAAGATATAAACCAAAAGAGACTCTTACAAAAGAGAAATGGATAATAACCCCAAATCCCTTTGGTTAATGAACTAACACAAGCTAATAGTATAAATGAAATCAACTAGCATATATATTGAAACATTTTTAAAACAATGGAATTTATCATTTGGGGAAGTATTTTAATTTCTCTGTACTGTGTTATAATTTTTACCTCAACACTGTTTTAGGTATGTCTCCAAAATTTTTATTTTCCACTGCAATATTTCTTTAAAAATTTCTATAGATACTTGCTCTTAATTCATGAGTGATTTTGAAATTTATTGTTTAGCTTCCAAGTGTTTGGAGGTTTTTCCTGATGAATTCTGGCTAGTGAGTTCTAGTTTAATTTTCACTGATGTGGAAGATTATTTTTATTTTTATTTTCCACTTCAATATTTCTTTAAAAATTTCTATAGATACTTGCTGTTAATTTTTGAGTGATTTTGAAATTTATTGTTTAGCTTCTGAGTATTTGGAGGTTTTTCTTGATGAATTTTGGCTAGTGAGTTCTAGTTTTATTTTTGCTGATGTGGAAGATAATATTCTAATATCATTCGCATTCTTTTGCATTTGCTGAGGATGATTGTGTGGCTAGGATCTGACCTATGGCCACGTGTGTCCTGTGAGCCCGTAAGAGAGTGTGTATTCTGTGCTGATGTGTAGTAGGTGCGTTGGTTAGGTGCTGCTGATGAATGGTGCTGTTGAGTTCTGCTGTATCACTGCTGATATTTTTCATAGTTGCTATTTTGATTGTTTGGGGGTGGTTTTGGAGTCTTTAAATAGAACTGAATTTATATATTCCCCTTCTAGTTCTATTAGCTTTTATTTCCATATTTTGTAGCTCTGATTTTTTCCTTCTATTTTTTGTGCATATGTACATATTTAAGATTTCTATGTTCTCTTACTGGATTCAACTTTATAAATTACATAATGACTTTTTATGCCCAGTAGCAATTTTTTTGCTCCAAAGAACACTTTACCTAATATTAATATAAACATTCTTGATTTCCTTTGATTAATGTTTGCAGTGTGTCTTTTATACCTCTTTGTCATTGACCTGCCTATATCATTATTTTTAATTTTTTAAATAAATCGCATATACTTGGATCATATTTTTAACCCCATCTGTGGAAAAAACTGCCCTTTCTGTTATAGTCCTCAGTTTGCTATAGTTTAAGTCTGCCATTTTTGTTTTGTTTTCTTTTAGTTCGTTACCCCTCTACTTTCCTATAGTTTATGTAAATCTTTTTTTCCAAATTTCCTTGTCATTTTAACCTAATGCTTTTGACTATATCTGTTTGTACCATTGCCCAGTGGTCACTCTAGGTGTAACATTTTTCATACATAGCATCACTGTCTATGTGGGTTATTCTTCACCAGTTGAAGTGAAAAGTCATAAGTTTACCTTCCTTTTCAGCCTCTTTTTCTTAGCAGAATTGCTTTACCTATTTTCTGTTTTCTTTTTTTTTCTGGTACCAGGAATCGAACTCATGACCTTGTGCTTGCCAGGCAGGCACTGTGCCGCTGAGCTTAATCACCAGCCCCCGCTTTACCCATTTTCAACACATACATTAAAAAAAGCATCAGACTGTTTACTTTTCTTTCCTATTATTAACCATAATTTAATAGACTTAAAAGGAAATAGAAAGTCTGTTACATTTACCCACATTTTTGCTTTCTATACTGTTTTCTTTCTTCCTAATATTCCAAGATTCCTTCTTTTACCATTTTATTTTAGTTTAGAGAAAGCCCTTTCTTTTAGGGAAAATCTTCTGGTGATAAACTCTTCTTATTTTCTTTTATCTGTGCCTATTTTGACCTCTCATTTGCTGAAGCATTTTTCACTGTATGTAGCATTCCAGGGCAGGATTTCTTTGTTTTCAGCACTAGTGATTGCTTCACTTCCTTTTAGCCTTCATGATTTCTCATAAAAATTTTTGTTATTTAACATGTTTTTCCATGATAGGTAAGATGTTGTTTCTCAGTGTTTTTGAGATATTCTTCTATTTTGTCTTTAGTTTTCAGAACTTGGACTAGGATGTATGTCTTCCTAAGGATTTCACTGAGTTTATTTTGTTTTGGTTCCACTATTTCTTAAATCTATAGATTATATGTTTTGTAAAATTTTGAAAGTTTTCAGCCATTATTTTAGAGGACTTTTTCAATTTCATCCTCTCTCCATTCGCCTCTGAGCCTCTGCTTATGTAAAGGCCCGATCTTTTTATATGAGATGCCTGAGGCTGTGTTCATGTTTTAAGTCACATTTCTTTTTATAGATTAATTTGTTTTTATTTTTCTTTAACATCACTGATTCTTTCCTCTACCCCCTCCAATTTGCTATAGAACCCATTCATCCTTTTGTTGTATATTTTTACCTTTGTTCTTATATTTTCCATTTGCAAGATTTTCATTTGGCTATAATTTGTACCTTCTATTTTCTTGCTGAGACTATTTTTGGGGATGTGGGATTTGCCTTCTCATTTTCTCCTTTGTTTATGTGTATTCTTCATTGTCTACTGATTTTTTTTTTTTTTTTTTTTTTTTTTTTTTTAATAAAAGGAGGGAAACATTAACAGACAGGTAACTCTTACATCTCTGTCATCTCATTGCTAGAATCTATGGA
>NW_004955510.1:4861041-4876395 GCF_000276665.1 Chinchilla lanigera | reverse complement strand
TTTTTTTTTTTTTTTTTTTTTTTTTTTTTTTTTTTTTTTAGTGATAGTTGCTTTAAATTTTTTGTCAGGTAACTCTAACATCTCTGTCATCTCATTGCTAGAATCTATGGACCATTTTATTTCATATAGCTGGAGACCTTCCTGGTTCTTAGTATGCTGAGTGATTTTCAATTTAGATACGGACATGGAGGGGTGGTTATACTATGAGGCTCTGGATCTTATTTAAACCTCCTGGTGGAACTGGTTTCCTCTTACTGACTGATGTTCTGATTCAGAAAGGGGTGGGTGCTTTCTAGTTGCTGTGACCTGAAAGTACAAGTCAGGCTCACAACTTGACTTCCTTTAATGATCACTTGTGTGTGGGTGACCTTGCGTCACTTCTGAGTGGTTCTAGCTCCCCATTGGCCCCTGCTGACGCCATCCCTCATTATCACTGGCTGGTTCTTGAAGTCTCAAGTTCTACCAGATATCCTCTAATACCACACTAGTGGTGTGGAAGCCTTCCTATGCCAACTCCTGACTCTCTGACTACTGGCACCTCCGATGGGAGGCAAGCGCTTTATTACAACCTGACCAGGGAGAAGGCTACGCTGGCCTGGGTGTGTCATCATTTTTTGTGATGTTTTGCCATAGCATTCATTATCTAAAGTTTTCTGTCTTGCTAGGCTGTCCGTTTCCTGATATGCTGAGTAGGAAGAACAATATTTTGTTGATTGTTTTTCTGTGCCCAGGGTGTTTGCTGTTGCCTGCTTCTGCATCCCCAAGTCTGGGGCATACAAAGCTAGAATAAAACCTGGGAACTCACTGCCATATTTTCCGTGTATCCCGAAGCCTCAGCCAATCTGTCACCCTCTCTCCACAGCCCAGAGTCCTTTTCTATTTGTTTTGTATAATACATAAGGTTTTTAGTTGCAGTCAGAAGGAAAAAGTAAGGAAAATTACATCTACACCATCTTGCTTGCTCAATTTATTTTACTCCATATCTACTTTACAGAAAAAAATAAAATGGAAGTAACTAAATTAAAATATGCTTGTCTTCCAATATCTAATCTATGAGTGATCTGCATCTGTTCCAGTTCCTCCCTTTCTTTTCCTGTTACTACAAAGAAGGCTTTTCTACTGGTGCGAAGGCTATACGCTATCCTGAACACTAGATTCCATCTCCTTCTGCTTCCGCAGGAGCATACAGATTCGCGTTACTGGTCTTTTCTTTCCCTTATGCATAGGCTTCTCCTGTTAACTAGATTTTTCTATTAGCTTGTAATTGTGTTCAAGCCCTTTCTATTAAACACAAGTCAAATACTCCCTACATCCCCTCCAGCTATTGCTCTACCGCCCTGATTCTTGCCTTGAACTTTTTAAACGAAAGTGCTCTTATTTTCCATTATTTCAATAATGCTCATTTTTTTCTCCCAAGTAAGTCTTCCACTTACTATTAGGCTGTTCCAGTGCGATTTTCGTCTCCATCACCCAACACCCAGTAGCTCCGCGGAACGGACACATTTCCGCAAGGTCTCCTTGCGCTCTCAGCAGCGCCCCCTGTCTCTGATGATCACTCCTGATTCTTAAAGCCTGCTCTGCTCCTGGCTTCCAGGAGAGGATACTCCCTTCTTTTCAAGTCTACCTCTGTCCCCACGCCCTGTTAATTTTCTGAGCTCATTCTTTTTTACTCCACCAGTGAACGGTGTACTGTGGGTTGGTCACAGGCTCTCTTCTCGGCTCACTTTGGCTTTTCTGTCCTGGACAGTCTTACTTTCATCATGACTTAAGTGAGCATTTATACGCAGACAGCACTCACATTTATATGCAGCCTCATCTCCCCTCTGGGTTTCAGACTTGCAGGGCCTACTTGGAAGGCGGAAGTCCTTGCAAAGCAGTTTGTCAGGAATTGAGATTGGGATCTCCAATGCAGTTCCCGAGTACTCTTCCTTATCACATCATTGTCTTCCCGTACTCTCTGAGTCAGCAGACGGCACCAGCATCCATCCGATTATAAAAGCCCAGGGCCTCCGGAGGAATGTGATCTGATGCCCCCCTCTCCTTTATCTCCCGCATCCGATACAGCGCTGTGTCTGTCCTCTTGCTTTTACCTCCTAGATAACTTGCCACCCTGTCCACTTGGCTCCAGACCCACTTCATTCGCGCTGACCCAAGACACCATGGCTCCTCTCCTGAGCAGAGATGGCTAAAGCTGCCGCAGTGTCCTGCATCTGCCCGTGGTTTTAACCTAATTGCCACGTCGTAACTGATGAACAGTTTTCAAAATTCGAATTTAACGTCCCCTCCCCCCACAACTGTCTATCTGTCTTTCTCAAGCTTCGTGACTGTTTCACATCTGTAACTGTCTCACCAATGCTCTCAGAAAGATGTGACTCCTTCGCGGGGTGCAGGCTCCGCATAGCCTGTGCTCCCTCTCACTCCCGGGCTTTCATCACAATTTCTGCCTCAGCCACACTGGGCTTTTGGTGACAACTAGGCCCGGGGATGCTTCTGCTCAGCGTGTTTGCCTACAGGACTTTGTGTGAGCTCCTTCATCTTTTCCTATTGAACTCTTTCTCTCACCCTTCAGTTCTTGAGTGATCATCATTTTCTAATGTCTTCTTGCAATTTTTCACTTAGATAATGTTTATTTATTCCATGCCCCTCCTTAGGATTTTTAGAGCCCTAAGGGCAAGGAATGTCACATACCGAATGTACTTATGTCCCCAATTTTCATCCTCCAAAATAGTGAGTTTAATAAACCTCTTTTTAAAAATAAAGTATCCCACTTCAGGTATTTTGTTAGAGCAACTCAGGAAAGACTAGTACAGATAGTATTTGCATTTACAGCTATGGATAAAACCTATGGATAAACTTAGTAGATGAAGAAGAGTAAGTAGAGTAAAAAGATGGTCAAAGCAACCCCTGAGAGCCACCCAGTGATTGACAGTATGTCCTCAAGAAGTCAAGGGAGGAGGAAGTTTCAGAAGAAGGGGTGAGAAGCACCGCTGGAAACTCCAAATGTCTGCATGTGAGGAATCAGAACAAACTCTGGACTTAGTCTTTCCGGAGGATGCACGGAACTTGCTGTGGATTCAGGAGAGAATGGAATGACCAATGGAAAACCTCAGGACACAGGGGACACTTTACAGCAAGAAATGTGGTCCTGCTGAAGACCAGGAGTTTTGAAATTGGGGCGATGAGCAGAGACAGAATGAGGGCAGGTGCAGGGGTTTTCAGAGGGCATTGGTAAGAGTTCATGTGCACTAACTCAAGTTTCCCAACAACACAGACCGCTAGCTTGTCAGCTGAGAGAATTGGGGCAAGGATCAGTGAGGTGTCTGAGGACAAAGCAAAACAGAGTCTTCGGCTGTGCTAAGTGCTATGAGAGTGGGAAGGACAGACAGCTGAGCAGGACAGAGTTTAGCATGAGACTGAAGCGTCCAAAAAGGCTGATTTTCAAAATGTGTAGTGGATTTTGTGCAGCGTCCTCCTCATGCCCAGGGCAACAAAAGGAAAAACAGGTGGTAGTATTAATCCTGGCTTGGACATCATCAGAGCCTGTGCAGAAAAAGATTAAGGGGTCAGGGGAGTTGAGGGAGTTGGTAAACAGGTAGTTAAGATGATTGACAACGGCAACCTGGTGGGTAGGGAGCAAGTGAAGGTAGATAGAGATTGATGGACCAGAAAGAGAAAGCAGAGAGTGAGACTGGAGTTTTCCACTGGGCTCGCGTTAGGGCTTCACTGGGCAGATGGAAGCAGAAACTAGTCAGACACTGAAAGGTTAAGCTAGAGCTTTTAAAAGAAACAAAAATGTGGGAATGATAAAAAAGAAATATGCACTTTGATGTTAGACACACCTTGTCTTGTCTCTTTTAGTTATGAGCTGTGTGAACTTGGAACTCAATTACTTAATCTGTAAAGTAGAGGTAATAATAGCGCCTATGTCAAAAGCTTGTAGTGAAAATTAAGTGGGATAATGCATGGAAAAAGCACTTAGCACAGCCGAGAATACGGCAAGCTCTCTGAGAGTAGGTGTGTGTTTATGCTCTCACTTTTATGATGATCATGATATGACCTTCAGGGTGTGGCCATAACACAAGTGAGTGAATTTTGGATTTTGTGCAGAATTTTGGAATAGAGAACAATTTGAACAGAGGCCAGGAAATAGGAAAGGGGGATTCAGAGGGCCATTTTGGTGGATAACAGTATGTTTCCTTTGTCTTCGTTACAGATTTAGCTGCTAAGGCTGGAGGCTGGGGATGTTGCTCTTGAAACCTCCTGCCTTACCAAAGGTACCTAGCAAAGGCAGCCCAAGACTTAACTCTCTGGGACCTTCCTTTGTCTCTGAGGATTTATGCACTCAAGTCCAGCTTTGTTTGCTTGTAGTCAATCCCTGTATATCACAGTGTGTTCTTTGCATAGAGGGATGCCCAGGTTTTAGCAGTGAGACCTTTCTAATTGTTTGGTTTCTGCACAGAAATGGGTTCTGAGTCAGCCAAATTTGCTTGCAATTAGGAGACAAACAGCAGAGGCCAGTGAATAGCATTTTTCTCTTGCTTATTTAAATAGTTGGCTTACTTGGCATCCAGCCATATTGATTCTGAGAAAGCTTTATTCAATTAGAGCTCACATGTAAACTCAGTGCTGTGTAGTCAGTGAGGCCCAAGTGGACTTGACCGTGATGCTATTGCTTCCCAGGAGTGCATGGTCACCATACATCTTGCATAGGAGATGGCTGGACTCTGCCCGGTGCATGACAGCACAGGGGCTGCCCCTACTGCCCTCACCGTTCTTGCACCTACAGGGCTCCTGTGGGCTTGCTGGAAACCCCATAAAGCCCAAGAGTCTGGATACCAAGCATAGTCTCAATAATGGGGTCAAAAGTCATGTTGGGGTCAAAAGTCAATAATGGGGTCAAAACATGCCTTTCAGAGAAGAAAGGAAACCAGCCATTAGCACTCACTTCCCAAGTAGCAGATACTGTTCTAGGCTGTCACTGACAACAAATTGCTCAATCATGACTCTCTGCCATGGCAAGAGAACTATTCCCACAGAAGTAAAGGGCTATTTGTAACCACAGTGGACCAGTTGTTAGAGAATCTAAGGCCTGCATGCTTTTGGTATGCTGGTGGTTTTCTTCTTGGTGCATTTGTATGTGTGTGTGTGTGTGTGTGTGTGTATGTGTGCATGTATGTGCATCCTTCCAGGATTTTTTTCAGGGCTCACTGGGAAATTTGAGCAAATTGCACAAAGGATTTGTGTGGTAATGCCTTGAGAAACCGCCTATATGTGGAACCTCCAGAGTCAAGATGAGATCCAGGTCTGTCAGAGCAGAGCACTGAGTATTTAGGGACCAAGGCTCACTGGGAAGACAACAATGCATGTCACTGGGGCTGATGGCTTCATCTAAGCCTGAGACCCTCCAAGGAGAGGGAACCATGAAGACCCTAAGAAACCTGCTGGCAAAATTTCAAGATGGTGAATATATGACATCATGCAGGGTTTGTATCTCTGTGCCACGTTTATTTCATTTAGCAAAATGTCTTCTACATTTATTCATGTTGTCACAAGTGCCAGGATTCCTGTCTTAAGATTGAAATATATATATATAGTTGCATTTTTTGTCCATTCACCCATCAATTATAACTTAGTAAAGCTGAGAAATAAATGTTTCAATGCTTCAAGAAGACTGAAGAGCAAGTTCTACCCAGCTCAAACCTAGCAGGACTGCAGCACGGCAAGGGTAACAGTCATCTTTCTCTTTATCTGAAACAATCTGAAATGAAATGAGAAAACAGAGGTGCCCCAGGAGTACACATGGACAGTACAGGGATGGAATGTGTAAGGGTCACAGAGGATTTTTATGGGATAATGGGAGTGTCCATATCATGCTACTTGGCAAGGAAAAAATAAATATATTCAGGAGTGGATATTTAGGGGGACAAACAATCCACTCTTGCCCAGGTCTGAAAGTCCCAACTCTATAAATCCCTCAGTGTGGATGGGTTGGGACTGAGTCCTCAGTGTGGTTTCCGTGAGAAGTTCAGGACACGGGCCAAGGAGATGCAGAGCAGCCAAGGGTTTTTCACGGTGGTGAAGTATCTCGCTCAGCCTGAGTCCTTTGATGAAAGCAGGGAATGGAAGTTGCTTCTGGTCTGTGTCACGAGCCCAACTAGGTACTGTGTTTGGAAGAGAGGACAGAGGAGACTAAAGTCACGAAACATTCTCTTTGAGCCCACTTGCACGACAGACCCCACTTTAATACTCACTTGGAAGATTGTTAATATTTTTTCTTGTTTTTGAGATAAAAAATGAGTTGTTGAGACACTAGGACACTTGTTCCAGGTGATGTAGCAAGGTAGGGGTAGTGTTCCATTCAAAAACAAAGTAGTAGTGACAAGGACACAGACACGGCTGAAAGAGTTTCCTTACCAGTGGGCTTGTGAGAAATCTAGGTCTCTGGGGTTAGGTTCTCCCTTGTCCTAGTGTGTCTTTTCACTGAAAAATTATTTCAGTGGATGATGTTCCTTTAGTTTGAACCATCTGAGCTTCAGAATGCTGGATGATTCTCAGAAGAGCTGACCCTTTGACATGAATTTTATTTTATTTTATTTTTTAAGAAGGACAATAAGCTCTTCTCTTGAATTTCTGCTAAGGAGAGCATTGGCCATTCTAAACAAATAAGACAGAAGTAAAGTGGAATAGAATTTGCTATAGTTATGTCCATGAGTGCTTGTCAAGAATAATTTCTTCTTTGTCTAAAAGAGGATAATTGGCCCAGAAGAGAGAAGGTGCCTTTGGGTATGGAATCTGTTTTTGTTGAAGGTGGTTGGCAAGCTTTTAATCTGGTGGGAATACACACACCTTAGTGTCTACTGCTCTTCAGAAATCCACATGTCCCCGCTGGGAAATTAACCATTTCTAATGGAATTAATGAGGAAAGGCCCTTTGCAGAAGCAGCTCCATGAGAGCAGCAGAGCCCCATGGGAGAGCCCTGAGTAATGGCTCCAGGAGCCTCATGAAACCTGGAGCTGCCATTCTGCCTTGAAGAGGGAAACCATAGCCATTCTGGCCGAGACACCCAGCACACTGCCTTTATGTAGGACACCTCACCAGGAACAAAGAGCTTACAGAGGCTGATGTTTAAATTAATAATTTCCCCAGTCTTATTCATTCTTAAAAATTTGTTCTAAAGAGGAAAGTAAAGGAAAATACTCATTTACAAAATGGACAGCTAACCCACATAGAATTAGAAAATCTCCAAACTGCAACTCTTAATATAACAACTTACTCAAAGAAGTATTAGCCACGAGTGCAAAAACCATTAGGTAAACTATTTGGGGGAAAGAAAAGAAATGATCTCAAACGCAGTGACAAATATTATGGCTCAATTACTTACCAACTATAAGGGAGAAAAAATTTAATGGACAGATAGTGGTAATCACATTAACCCAATAGTAAAGCTAGTATCATTTGGTGTATTATGACACTTGTCTCTTGATAAGATGCCATATGAAAGTTATAATATATACAAATATGTTTGACAAAAATATTTAATATTAATCTAATTGGCTCTCTAGCTCTAAGGTAAAATGCAATTGAGACGTGGAAATAGAGGAACACGTTAAAAAGCACAGTCAGCAAAACCATCAGAAAAGTCCAGAATGTGGAAAATTTGATAAGAAAACAGGTGGTTTGTACTCATTAAAAAGAAAGTATTCAACCAAAACTCCAAAAACTAAGATTACTTCTCTAGATTAAAGGAGACCATGTGTATCAGTTAGAGTTTTCAATGTACAAAGGATTTACTAAATAGGCATATAATGGCCACCTGCAGAATCATGGGAGGAAGAACCCAAAATGGCCATCTTTGTTCTGCAGAGTCACGGGATCTACTTGAAGGCTGAAGGCCTGGAACTCACTACAACAGCCAGTGTGTGTCCATGTCAGAAAGCCAAATGGTTGGTGTTGGAAAGCAGAAGACTGCAGTGAAGGCCTGAAGAAACCACAGGCCAACGTCAAAGACAATGGTGAAGGCTTGCGCTTCTCTGAAGAAGGGAAGACTTCCTGCTTTCCCTTTTTATTCCAACTAGGGTACAAGTCTATTGCTTGGCACCACCTCCATCATAAGTGGCCCTTCCTCTTCCGTTTGTAGCCTATGTGTCAGTCACAAACAGACACCCCCGGAACTGTGCTCCATAATCCACCAGGGTTTCTTAATCCATTCAAGTTTATGTCACAATTAAGTATCACATCACAGGAATGTAAAAAACAAATATGGTGCATGAATATTGTCAGATCCTGGATCTGGGATAAATAACCAAACCAAACAATAAATAAATCAGCCACAGAGATATTGTAGTAGCAAATAACTAAATTCACATATAGAGTGGATAGTAGATGTTATTATGATGTCATTATCAATTTTAGTTTTAATAATGGTAGTACAGTTGCACTGGAGAAAGTTTTTGTTTTCAGAGGAAATATATGAAACATAAGTGGGTGAATTATCATAAAATCTACAACTTGTCTAAAAATATCTTAGTTAAAAAATGTATGAAGGAAATTTTTTTAAAGTGGTAAAATGTTAATAATTGTTAGCATTCTTTCACAATTTCTGGATGTTTGAAAACCCTAGAAAAAAATTTTGCAGATTTCTGCTCTTACTAGGATGGAGTAATTGATACCAGATCATCCTTCTTGTGTAAATATTTAAAAATGGGAAAAAGGGATATCGGACAAAGCTCTTAGCTTATGGCAGAGGCAGCGGGGCAGCAATATGCTTCTTGAGATTGGTGGCACCATGTGAGTTGAGGCCTGGATAGCCCTGCATTTGCCTGGGGACCCTTTCTGCATTGCCATGCTGGGAGATGAAAACACAGGAAAGCTTGGAGCTTACAGCAAAAGAGATGACAGAAATCTGTGGTTCTGAAAAGTGAAGGAGATAATAGAGTGAGACGGTATGAGAGAAAAGGGAGCTGTGCAGAGAAAGAATTTGCAAGTCTGAGGCAGGCTTCTTAAGGTCTGCAGATATGCAAAGGCTCAGGCAGATAAAGTGCTGGGGACTGGTGGGCTGAGTAGGGACTGGTGGCCAGAGTCACAGGTGGTTCAGACAGCCACAGTGAGGGAGACGTGTTGAACGCCCTGGGCTCTGAGTGATCAGCTGACACCTCAGGAGGGTGATTCTTTAGGAACCAGCCCACATCTACCACATCCACGTGCATCACTCAAGTCAGGGAAGAGAACGAGATTAATAAAAGGGCCAGAGAAAAATGCGCAAAGGTAATTTAATTTGAGTGATAGTTGACTTGTCAGGAAAACTATAATGGGGGTCAGAAGATAGTATGAGCTTGAGTATGAAGTTTATGAAAAGCTGAATCTCCAGGAAGAATCTTAAGTGGCAAATTGAGCCTAAACTCAGAATAGAGCCCAGTATCCATTTGGTGACTGGGGGATCACACACTACAAACACTTTGTGTTCTGAGAAGAATCATGACCTGAACATTGTGGCCCTTGCCAGGGCTTGTTCCTGCTCCAAGTGCCATGTTAGCCCCTGGAAAGGCTCATTTTGCTACCCTGACCTGCCCAATGAGGTGATCTGCGGTTAACCATCAGGGCTGAGAGTTTTGGGGAGGCTGCTGTCTTCCTTTTACATAGGCAGACTGAGAGAGCACTAAGCAGAAACCCTCTCAAGCTGCCTCCTTCCTTCGTTCCATCACCTTTCTTCCTTCCTCCCTCACTCCCTTCCTCCTTCCCTTCCCTTCTTCCCCTCCCTTCTTCCCCTCCCGTCCCTCCCTCCCTTCCTTCCTTCCCTCTTTCCTTCCTTCCTTCCTTCCATCCTCCCTTCCATCCTTCCTTCCTTCCCTTTCCTTTCCTTTTCTTTTTTCCTTTTTATTGACAATAGTAAGATACTATCTTTAAAGTGCTGGGAAATGTATGTATAACACATATACTTATACAACCAGAAAAAATATCATGCAAAATGAGAATAGCATAAAAATATTTTCAGAGAAACCAACTGAAAGAATTTACATTCAGATCTCTTCATGACAGAAAGTTAAGACATTGCTCCAGGCTGTTACCATGAGGAAATTCAGGTTCACATAAAGAAATGAAGACCCCAGATAAAAAGAAAACACATAGGGAAATGTGAAAAGCTAGCAACTTTTTCTTCTCCCAGTTTCTTTAAAAGATGTAACTTCTGAAGTAATAATGTTGCGAAGGACAAGAATCAATGAAATACAGTACAGCAAATTCTTGTCTTCATGCCGAAGTGGTATAGTCTTATCTTTGAAGTTAAAGATCCTTTCTGAGATTCATAGAACAGCCACTGAATGCATTATATTTGTAGTCTCCAACATACATGTTTTATATTTTTTTTTGTTATTTTTCTAACTATTTTACATGAGATGGCTGGTGGTATATTGACTATAAATTTTATTTAACATTTCTCACTTACTAGCATTAGAAATTACTTGGGTGTTGCACATTCATGTTGTGTCCTGTGAACTTGCAAAATTTAGTTTTTACATCTTTTTCCCAAGTAAATTCCACTGGGTTTTCTACATATATAATCATTATCTGCGTGTAACAGCAGCTAATTGCTTTAGGTCTTCTTTTCCAACCAGTCTTGGCATCTTTTTTCCTTCCTTTTCTTCCCCTCTCTCCCTCCTCTTGTGTTTTGCTAGTTTGGACTTCTGGTGCAATGTTAAATACAAATTAGGATAGCAGATATTTTTACCTCCCTCCTGCTGTTAGCAGAAAAACACTCAATATTTCACTATTAAGAGTGATATTGGCTACAGGGTTTTTTTTTTTGTTTCTGTTTTTACTCTGTAAATATCCTTTATCAGAAAGAATTTCTTCTGTGTTCCCAATTTCCTGAGTTATTCTCATGAAGAGGCTGTAAATTTAATCAGATACTTTTCTGCACTTACTGAGATGATCATTTTTTTCCTCTTCATTCTGTTGATGTGTTGAATTATGTAGCTTGATTTTTCAAAAGTTAAAGTAACCTTGCATTCTAGAGATAAAGTGCATTTGGTCATGAGTTATTATCTTTTTAAAATATTTCTGGGAAAGATTTACTAATAATATATTCAGGATTTATGTCTAGATTCGTGAGAAGCATTGATCTGTAACTGGTTTTCTTTAAATGTCATTGCCAGGTGTTAGTGTCAGGCTTTTCTCCCTTTTATAAAATGTGTTAGGAATAGCTCCTTTCCCCTTTTTATTCTGAAAAAGATTGATTTTGTATTTGTATCAAAAGATTGATAATGTATTTGCATTATTTCTATTAAAGCCGAATTGAACTGTTATGAAGTCACATAGGCCTGGGATTTTTGTCAAAGACTTTTATTATGAATTCAGTTTTTAATCAGTATTGAGATTCAGCAGATTTTTGTTTCTTTTTGTGTTAACTGTGGTTTTAACTTTCCATTGTCCATTTGATTTGTGTTAAAAATTTATTGTCACAACATTCTTCACAATATTTCTTTGCTACTCTCTCACTGTTTACAAACCTATAATTATGTTCTGTCTTTTATTCTTGTTGTTGGAAATTTATGTTTTCTCTATTTTAACTTGACTTGCTAGATTTTAACCAATTTTATTATTACTTTCTAAGTTCTAATTTAAAAATGTTTTCTATTTGTCATTTTTCTATTTTGTTGATTTCTAACATTTTATTGTTCTTTTTTTTGTTTTAACATGTAATTTCTTTTTTTTTCTATCTTAATATGGAATCCAGGATAATTTATTATAGAACTTTCTTCTTCTCCAAAGTAATCATTTAAAATTACTTAATTCCCTCTGAACACTTCTTTAGCTATAACCACTCATTCAGGTATGTTCTATCCTAATTATCACTCAGTTTGAAATACTTCATGGTTTTCTAATTCTTCTTTTGACTAATGGGTTATTTAAAGTGGTATTACTAAGTTGTGAAATGTTTGGAGGATTTTCTCAGTATTTTAATGCTATTTGCTACGATTGCCTCTAGATATCCCTCCAAAGCCTCAGGCACTCATAGATGAAGCTTTTCAGATCTGGTTGGATCTAGGGTGTGCAATGCTGGAATTAACAGTGTGTGATGCTGAGATTAACTTCCAGCCAAATTTTCTGGGATTAATGAAACCTCACTGAAAAGGTAGATAGCCTGGAAAGGCTAAAAGGGAAAGACAGGCTGCTGCTGCTGCTGCTGCTGCTGCTGCTGCTGCTGCTGCTGGGGCTGCAGCTGCTGCTGTGACCATTGCTTGCTGCAGTCTGCCTTCTGCCTGCCCTGCTTTTCCATGGACTGTTTTCCTCCATGATGCCCCTCTGCCATGCCCCGTGCTTTGGAGCCAGCCAACTATGGACTGAACCTCTACACACTATAAGATAAACCTTTCCTCCTTTAACTTTGGGTGTTGGGTATTTTGTCTCAGCAGCAAGAAAATAACTAAGACACTATCCATTTTTAATTCTAAACCATTTTGGATGGAGAAAATACTCTTCATAATTTCATTCTTTTTTATTGATTTAACTATGCTAATGATGCAGGATATTTGGGTTTAGCGTGGTGACTGTTCTCCACACAACTGGAAGCAACTGTGCTCTGCAGTTTTGACGTGGGAGGTTGTGTAAAGGCCAGTCAGGTTGAGCAGAGGGACAGTGTTTTTTGAATCTTGTATTTTACCAATTTCTGTATACTTATTCTATCAGCTACTCAGAGAGGAGTGTAAATATACCCATTACAGTTTCTCTGAGCTTCTTGATCTGTCCTTGGCTTCTCAGCTGCTGAGAACTGGTTGGCCTTCATAGACCCAACACTCAGTGCCCCTCCTATGCTGCCTATGGAGAACACTTGGGAGCCACCATGCACCTCAGTGAGATCTCCCAGCAACTTCCTTGCCTCAGCACTTTCCATGCTACCAAGGGGCTTTCCATGCATAGCCATGGGATGGTTGGTGGGAGGTGTGGTCCCACGGGGAAGGCTGTGTGGTGCTGTGGATGTGTGGGGAAGGCTTGGGGTGATGCAGGTCCAAGGGAAGCTTTATGAGAGGTGCAGACTTATTCTATGGCTGAGATGCCTCAAATTTCCAAGCATCAAGCTAACCCATATTTGGCTAAGGTGAGTTTGTTAGAAGTGTTTGTCTTAAAATACTTTTTTTTAAAAACGCAGTTTCTCCTAAACCTCATTCAAGATGGATTTTTCCTCTTCATACTTCTCTATGAAGAATCCTTCTCTTTTATCCTATAAAGTGCTGCTCTGCTTCTGCGGTATAATGGATTCTCATTCTTCAGTTTCTGATAAGTTTTGTGGAAAAAATATATTTGCATAACTAGCTTGTCTTGGTAGTTTTCCAAATTAAGTGATTTTGCCTAATTTTCTAAATACTAACAGGAGGAGAATATACTTACTATTCCAGTTGATTTTTCATTTTGGGGATTGCTTTATAACATCTACTTTTGCATATGTAAATCATTTATTTTGTTCAAAATCAAACATATTTTAAAAGTATGCTGTGAGAATTTTAGTCGAATTCTTTTTTCCTTTCAAAAATAATAACTGCATTGCCTGGTCCATGTTTTTCTATTTTCTTTTTTCCAATATAAGCATGTATTTGTGCATATAGATGGATAATATAAGTAAGTAGGTATTAATTTATCTCTCTACATGGAAAATTAAATCCTAAAAATTATTCTAAGAATGCTTTGATTATAAACCTAAAAATGTTAAAAACATATTGTATGACAGAGAAAAGTACACAGATGATAAGAATAATTATATTAGTGTGATCCCTACATTTTCTAAGATATAAAGTTACCAGAACCCATAATTCTCCTTGACATTATCCATCAATTATTGGACCTTTTCCCCACTTAGGTATCCAACATTATGCCATCACAGATGAGTCCTGTTAGGTTTGAAATTTTATAGGTGAAAGTATGCAAACACTCTTTTGTGTCTGGCTTACTTGCTCAAGAGAATATTTGGCAAAATCCACCATATTCTGATAGACAGCCTAGGTCATTCATTTTTATAGCTATATAATATTTCATTGTATGAATATGGTGAAATTTATTTTTCTATTGTCTTCTTCATCAAAATTACATTGGAAATATTTTTGAACTTTTATGATTTACAAAGAGTTATATTTTTACTTATTATATTTTGATACATTTTTGTTACAGAGAAAAAGCTATTCATACCTTTCTTTGTTGTTATGTCAGTTTTAACAAATTGTGACTTTTCTCTAAGAATGTGAATTTTCAAATTTATTGTTCAAAACTTGACCAAAATATTTTTTAGTTTTAAGTGTGAGTCCTTCCTTTTTATTTCTAATTTTTGGAACTTGTTTTTCCTTTGTCCTCTTCATCAATATTTTGTCTTTGTCACTATTAAAGTTTTTTGGATCAATTTTTTGAAGAACCAACTGTTCTTGTCAATCCTCTCAACTATATTTTTTTGTTTTTTATTTAATTTTTCACCTATGTTATTTTCCTCCTAAGCTTCCTTCCTGCTTCTTTCTTAGACTTGCTGTCTGTTGTATCTTTGACTGTCTCTCATGGTGGGCCATTCTTTTATTTTTCTAAGCCCATCTTCAGCAAAGATTTTTTTTTTATATGAAAAGTGTATAAACTTTATGCATTCTAATTTGCCTAATGAATATGACTTGCATTGTACTTTGTTTTACTATATAGCTAACAAGTTTCAAGAATTTGGAACTAGATTTTTAAGATTTTTTTCTCACATGTGATAGAGGTAATTTTTATTTCATCACCATACGTGAAACAGGCTTAAGAGTTCAATTTTCATGTCAGATACAGCAGGCGTTTTTTGTTTTTTACCGACCCAAATCCCTGAGCAGAATCATGTTTCATATTTATTTTCCAGTGTCATGGGGTGAGGATGCAGCTATCCTCCTGTTCCTAAGGTTCAAGTACAATCTATCCAGAATTCTAGGTCTGCTCAGGGTCTGTGAGAGTTAATCGTGGAGGCAATTTCAATGGACTAAGAAAGGCCTAGGGAATTAGTGGAGCATAGTTCTGGGAGTATCTGTGGATGACTGACATGTAGACCAGCAAACTCAGGGGGAATACCCATCCTGGATGTGAGTGGCACCAGCCCATATGGTAAAGTTTTCTGAGGGGCTCTGGTTTTTCCATTACCTTTGGATGTTTGCCTCCAGGGTTCCAACACAGAGTCATCAGCCTTCCAACACAGATCTATTTGCCTTTCTGGTAAGGATTGCTTTAGACTGTCCAGCATGTTCCAGGCCTTGGATCTTTGACCTAATCCTTGAATACTACCATTTTGCACTCTTCCACCCCTAACTCCACAGGTGGTTATTGTAGGCCTACTGGCCAAACCCTTTACTTATTTTATAT
>NW_004955510.1:4839130-4860936 GCF_000276665.1 Chinchilla lanigera | reverse complement strand
TATATATATAACTAAATATGTAATCCTTGTAAACCTAACTGATGTAGCGCCTCAGTTTGCCCTCCCTGATTAATATGTGGCTAAAGCCAAGTTTCTATTTCTGAGAAAACTGAATCTGCATTTCTTCCTTCTGAAGGTGTGATCTGTCACACAATTTATCACCCCACGTTTCTGCAGTAACAGCTGCAGAGCACATTACTCCACCGAACTGCAGTTATTGTTCATATATTTCCTTTTCTCCTCAACAATGGAACAGATACTGCACTGGGACAGGGATTTATCCTAACTCCTCCCACAGTGTTGGTGTACTCCTGAATCTAAGCTATCTCTACAAAAGTTAGACTAAAGTCTGGTTTGTGTTATTTCAAATGAGGTAGTGAGGGTAACAGTATTCATATGAATATTATAATAAGGTGACAGTGCATGAGGATAATCAGGAAATAAGACAAAATGGTTGAGCTGTGTAATGTAAATTTTATTCTGTTTGCAGGATATTCACTATAGCCAGATGGAAAAGTACTACCCCTGAGACATCTTGGGTATCAAACAAGTCTTAGCAAAGAATGTGCCTGTGTGCCTGTGGAGTTGAGAGCACAAAAAATAGTCTTCTTTATAATGCAAATACATGTAAGAGCTGAGGCTGAAAATAAGTCCATATTGGTTAAAAAAAAAAAAATCCCATCAGCATGTACTGGGTTTTAGTGAATCTGGCTTCACTCACCCCTAATTTAGAGTGTCCCAAAGTTTGCAATTAAAAGCTACAGCTGAACAGTGGCTGAACACTGACTCATTACAGACGAATTTCAAAAGCTCAACAAAAACCACCTAAATTATAGACCTCAGCTGTTCACAAGGCTTCCTTGGTTTTGGCAAATCAATGTTTTTAAAGGCCAAGCATGTATTTAGGGATGGGATTGGGTCCTTATTGATTAGTGTGTGTTTATTTATTTATACAAATCTTTTACAGTATCTCAGAGACAAAGATGCACATTAATAAAACTTCACCATGCACCCATCCAGTTCAGAACCCTTCAGGTTTGTTTTCTTTAACTCATCGCTAACTCCATTTCTTTCTTCCATCACACTAATCCTAATGTGTAAAATCTACATGTCTTGGGGTGTACATTAATTTTAAAAATTACATATTATGACGGAGAATATCAGTAACCTGTGGCCTCCCTTACCACCATGAAGGTTGAAGGATAGGACCCCATAGAAGCCCCTTCTCTTGGGTGTTGTCCTCGGTGACAGGGGACACCTCTCCTGCCTGCACTATCTCTTGATCAGTCATTCTTTCTTTCCCAGGAGGACAGTCGCAAGACCCCTTCTCTTGGATTCCGATTTCAGACTCCATCCTATGACATGGGTTTGCTGCAGAAATTAAGAATTTGATTAATATGTTATATGAATATGACTAATATTTATGCATATATGAATATGATTAATATTCATGAATATATGTTATATGAATATGTGGTGAAAAAAGCAAGGATGGTCATAAGTATTACAAAAATGGGAATGAGGGGAGGGAAGCTTCTTCCATAGATAGCACAACTAAGTAAACATAATCATGACCAGAATAAGTTAATGACTTATTTAACTTATCACACACTATCAATAACTTATTTAAATAAATTTTAGTCATGCAGACATCAGCTCCACTGAAGGACAGACTGGAAACTCCAAGTGAGATACAGGCATAATTGATCACTGATATATAACGGGTGCTTAGGCCAGTACTGAATGTGTGGTAGATGATAAAAACATGCTAAATGAATGGGAAGTTCATTGTGACAGTTGATGTCACAGAACAGCTGAAAAGAAGGAATTTTTCTGTGAATGTTTCTGGAACAATAGCTCATCCATATAAAAACATACATCAGATCACATTGCCATACTATAAAAACAAATCAATTCCAGTCAACTCAAGATTTAAATGTGAACAGTAATACATTGCAAAACATTTTCATGACCTTGATATTGGAGCGTGCTTTTAAAATATATTAAGAAAAATTTGAGTAGTAAAGGGGGAGATGGATTTAAAGCTTTTAATTAAAAAATGTTCCTATATTCAAACCATAAACATTTAAAAGTTACACCACAGAGCAGGAGAGATATTTACAATATACAAAGCACAGGGTATTAATATTCAGTATATATAAAAATTACTATAAATCAATAAGAAAACCTATGAAAATTGAAAAATAGACAAATGGTATGAACCAGCAAACCCGAGTCAATAAATATATGATTTTCAGCCTCAGAAGAATTTTCATATTCATCAGATAAATCAAATTAAAAAACAATAACCAGAAACAATTGCTGAATGTACCACGTGTTGGCAGGGATGTCAACAAAGAATGAGGAATAGATATGTTCATGCCACGGTGATGATATTGTGAATAAGGATTACCATTCTGGAGAATTATTTGCCAACATCTAGCCAAATGTAAACATGCATGCCATAGGAATTTCAGTTCTATTTTATAAAATAGTTGAACTCACAAACATGTGAACAAGAAGACATCTACAAAATGCACATTTCAAAACTATACATAGTGATAAAAAGTCTGAAATAATCTGTCTACCAATAACATAAAGAAAAGATATATGATATATTTATACAATCAAATTCTCTACAGTAAAGGAAACATACTAGATGTATCAAGCTAGTTACAAAAGGATATACACACAATAATGTATTTTAGAAAAGTTTTAAGTATATAAAATATTACTATGTATTATTTTTGCATAAATATATGTGGTCAGAGTATAAAAAGCATAAATGATCGAGAAAGTCACACTAATTTTCAACTCTGATCAAAGGTGAGGGGAATATGTTGCTGGTGGTTTAATTTTTGATTACACATGGTGAAGGATTTTATTTGTGAGTTTTTAAAGCTGAATGGAAGGAACATGCATTTTTGTGTTAAGTTGTGTATACTGTTATATCCCTGAAAACTTCCTTTCTTTTTTTAGGAATTAACAATGGTTGTTATATTACATATTATTATCTTCAGTGAAGTTGCTCAGATTACCAGATGTAAGAATGCAAGATTGATCAAACAGTTAAAGAGAATAAAAAGTAATAAAAAACTATTAGAAACAATACAGAGCTTCACTAAACAAGATGACAGGAATTCACCAACGGTTGTTGCATTGTATATTGTTGTCTTCAGATCCGCTGTTCAGATTACCAGATATAAGCATGTAAACTTGGTCAAAAAAATTTAAGCATTAACTGTTCCTTTCAATAAGCCAATAGCCATCAGCAGTACAATTATTTCTGCTATCCTTATATATACATATATTTTTGTCTTTCTTTTAACTTTCTTGATGAAGAAAAATAATTCATCCTATTTTCTTCTATATATCTAAATTTACATTACATATGTCTATAGGTGTGTTCATATGCTATAAGTGTTTGCATACGTGTGTGTGTGTATGTACACAAGGTATATAGCCTTGTTTTATAACTTATTCACTCAAGTTTGCTTGTTTTAAAATATTTGCTTCTGTTAGTCTATGCATATCTTCAGTGTTTCTGATTACTACATTGTCTTCTAATATTCATCCTTCTGATTTTACTTTCATTTTTCTAGTTATAGACAAATAAATGCCTTCTGTCATTTACTTGACCTTGCTAGATGCAGGTAGAGATCTTTCTTCATGTATTTCTGAGCCATAGAATACACATACACATAATTTCACTGGCTACTCCTGGAGAGATCTAAAACAGAGAGCTCCAGATGGCATCTCATCTTACACTTCTGCCAGTAGTGAGTAAGGGATTCTATCTTTCCACAGTCTTAATCCTAGAATGTTATTGAGTAATAAAATACATAGCACTTTCTATTGAATGGCAGTTCTTAAGTATGATGTGTCAAAATCAGTGATTTATGTTCAGTGATTTTCATTTCATACAATGTGCTTTTTTTGCACTTGGCTTAGGAAGTCCATTTCCAGCCCAAGGTCCAGAAACATCCTTCAGTGAAGAATGGTTGTTCTCAAGATTTCAGCAGGGATTTCACTTCCTTGGATATTCTTGAATATCCTCTGTCTGAGAAGGTGATCTTTCTCCATCAAAGAGACAATTCAGAGGGAATATCCATGGGGCTCAAGGAAGGTGGCTAAACCTTTGAGGCAATCAGAGCACATGTGTTGCCTGGACAGTGGATAGATTCTGATGTGTCCCCGATGAAGCACTCTCCCAAGTGAGTTAGAATTGGGAATGAGTCTTTGCTCCTCGCTTGCACAAGTTTTCCTGTGCAGTGTGGAGAGGAAGGACAGTATCCTTACTCCGTCCCCGTCACTCAAACAGTCCATGACAGAATTATGTTATGCCCAGGTTATAGGAATCAAATTTGTTGATGTCAATTTCTCATGTGCCCTAAAACATAAATCAAGATGATCTCAGATTCTAAATGGGGCCATATTAAACTGGTTACCAAGTATAATACTTTATTTTAGCTGCCATATAGATACATTCTCAAGCTTCAATGACTGACCACAGCAGAAACTTGCTTATCTGTAAAATCCAACCAAGTATTTCTGATAGGGTGCGTTTCCAAACAATCATTCAAGAGCCTGGGCTTTGTCTAATCTTGTACTTTTCCTCTTTAATTTCTTGATGTTCTTTCTAATCACCATCTAGACAAGAAGAAAGTAGACAATCAGTGTGAGATCACTTTGTGGACCAGGTCTTGATGTCACACAGGTCACTGCAGTGTACATGGTCTTCACTGGGACTTAGCCTCATGGCCAAGCTATGAGAGAGGATGGCTATGGAGTCCAGTCCTGGTGTGTGCCTTGCAGACCCAACATCCTCTGGAGAACACAGCGATCTCTGCCACACCAGGAGTACCTAATCAACTTTTAATTATAGAAACAATGTAACTAAGCAGGATGTAGTGGCAAATACCGGTGATCGCACCACTCAGAAGGCTGAAGTAGGAGGACTGCTACAAGTTCAATGCCCCCTTTGGCTGAAGAGTGAGTTCAAGTACCCTGAACTACATAGCTAGACCCTGTCTCAAAAAAAAAAAAAAAAAAGAAAAAGACAGTGTAACTAGATTAAAAACGTTTCCCGACTAAAAAGAGAATCACCCATAACTTCACAGCGGGAACAAGATGTCCATTAGAATTCATGTAGCTTTACATGGCCATAGCCTTAGAGGGCTTATGCTTGCTTAGTTTCTCCTTCCCTCCTCAGTTTCCCTCCCTCTCATTTTCCCTGCATTTCCCCCTCCTCTTTTCCTTTCTTCCTTGTACATTACTTTAGTAATTTTTTTGGGGGAGTACCAGGGATCGAACTCAGGACCTTGTAATTGCTAGGCAGGCACTTGTGCCACTGAGCTATATACCTGGCCCCATCATGCACTTCTTGATAGCAAGAATACAGAGATCAGTAAGACACAAGCTTAAATTTTCCCTCAGGAAGTCCCTCTGGTCCAAGCGCAAGCACGTAACCAACCATTGCAACCTAGTGTGACAATGGCTGTGATGGAAATACATACAGAGCTGTAGCCACGCTTACCCAGAAAAAGTTGAGTAGAGAAAGTGGCCTCTGAACTGAACATTAAAGGATAAATAGAAGCTGGTGTGGTCAAAACACAACAGAAAAGCATTCAAGAGCATTCTGCAGAGCAGGATCACCATTCTCAGAGACCTCTTGGTACGAGATGGCAGTGAGCTCTGGGAACTGCACATGGTCCAGATTGTCAGGAAAACAGTGTGAATAGGACATAGTGAGAGCTGGTCGGAGGAATTCTGATGAGGTCACATTATGAATGATAGTCAGCTTTCTTAAGGATAGTCATTTTAAATATGGGGAGCCATTGAAGTATTTCCAACAGTGGAGTGCTACGACCAGAACTCTGCTTGAGAAAGACAGCCCTGGTTTCTACGTGAAACACAGTGCACCAGAGGCAGATAAAGTTTACAACAAGAGCTCAGTCAAGTGACAGGATCCATAATTCCCACGAGATACGACGATGATGTGACGTAGGCTATGGCTGACACTGTACAGGAAGGCTAGTATTCAAGAGCTGTCTAGGTGGGGAGGGAAACAGGGCTCAGGAACCAATGGGATATGAGGCGTTAGAGAGAGGAACATATTAGGGATGGCTTCCGGGATTCTGGCTGGGATGACTGGATTAACAATTCAAACAGAAACTATTGGAAGAGAGAGGAGGAAGAATTCAGATTTTAATGTTAACTTTCAGGTATTTTTTGAAATGTAAGTAGTGGAGACAGGTAGGAGATTGGTTATAAAACTGATATTCAGGGGAGAGTTCTCCATGACAGTTGAAGTCCCTAATTGAATCTGTAAGAGCAAAAGCGACTGTTCAGAGACCGCGTGTAGAGAACAAAGACCCACATTTAAATGAAGGATGAAAGAACAAAAGCTAACAATGGATCTGTGAAGGAGCAAGTAAAAAGAAAAGAGGAATACAACAAGAATAGGAAGTCATAGAAGTCAAGAGAAGACCATTTCAAGGACTGAATTAAAAATGTAAAGATGAAACCATGTCCATTGGATTTGGCATCCAGTCATTCACTGGTACCATTCTGAGTACAATTTTATGGAGACGTGGGGAAGAATCCAGTGACTTAATAGAGAGCGCATGGTATGTGGCAAATTAAAGAGAACGATAGGAGAAAACTATCAGGAAGGGGAAAAGCAAGGACAGAGGGTCTCATTCTTACTTTAAGATGGTTGTTATTGTTCAAAATCACAACTGCTGTGGACAAACAAGTTGGTAGGGTCAGATACTAAGGAAAATGGGGAAGGTTTCAGACCACCACTGCAGAGGAAGATCTCACAGGGCAAATGTAGCAGGAAGAAGGAACAGTATAGGCACCTCCTTAAAATCAGACAGAATACAAAAGTCACTACCCAGGGACCCACAGGGGCTTCTCCAGCTATGGGCTGTGTGAGAAGGAAAAGAAGGCAGTGCAATGGTGGCCCAGGTGTCATGTCTCAAGTGGGTGAGAAACAGGATGAGGCCACCATAACGGTGCAAGAGCGCAGAAAATGGGCAACCAAAATCTTACCAAGTAGGGAAGAAGGAAAAAGTTCTACAGGACTGGAGGGTTGCATGAGTTGAAAGTTAAGGGTCGCTAATTAGTTGAGTGAAGGAACAAAAGAAAAAATTAATATTCTGAGGATGGATGTTTTACTTCAGTGTCATATATAGTCCATAGGGACATAAATTATTGTAGTTTGGATAAGTGTACCCCAAAGGCCAGTATAGCAAAGGCTTCATTGGGAGGTGGAGATGGTGGAACCAAGAAGAGGTGGGCCTCATGGGAGGTGTTCTGGTCATTGGGGGCAAGGTGACTGGGGGCACTGTGGGACCCTGGCCTCCTTTTCAATCCCTTGTCATGAAGTGACAGTCTTCCTCCACTATTCTCTCCTGCCATGATGTACTGTGCTGTGACAGGCCCCCCAAAATAGAGCCAATTTGCCATAGACTTCAAAAGTGTAAGAAAAAATAAACCTTTGTTCTGTACATGTTGATTTGATTGTCTCAGCTATTTGTTACAGCAATGGAAAGCTAACACAAATATTTGTAGAATAATGGGTGAGTGGATTTGCCTGTAGGTATATACAAACTTCCCCTGTGTTGTTGCACACCTGTGCTACTTTAGTTTCAATTTGTTTTTGAAAATAATCATTGCAGCAAAATAGATATTAAACTTTCAGTGTGCAGTTCTATGATTTTTATAATTAATAGACTTTAGTCTTCAGAATTGTTTTAGGTTTTGCAGAAAATTGAGCAGAAATAAAGAGTTCTCATGTGCCACACTTCTCGTCCGTACGCTGCACACAGCATGATTCATGTGATACATTTGTTACAACCAGACAATATTGGTGTATTATTATTAGTGAACTTCCTTGCTTTACATTAGAATTCACTGTTTGTATAATACAGAACAATGGATATTCACAAATGCATATGTCATGGATCTACCTGTTCAAAAACACACACAATGGTTTCACTGGCCTAAAAGTCCTCTGTGATACCTGTCTCCATCCTCTCCTAATCCTTAGTAACCAGTGATCTTTTTATAGCTTTTCCCCTAAGTCAGAAAATCATATAGTTGCAGGCATACAGTATGTAACCTTTACAGACTTTCTTTCACTTAGTAACACATATTCTTAGGTTCCTGTGTTTTCTTTTTTCAGCTTGGTAGTCATTTTGTTTTGTTCTGAATAGTGCTCCACTGTCTGGATATACCAATTGTATTATTTATCCATTCACATAGTGAAGCACATATTGTTGCTTCCAAGATTTGATAGAAATAAAGCTATCAACATCCCTGTGCAGGTTTTAGTAGGACATTAGTTTTCTTTTCATTTGGGTTAATTAATGTGGTTATTGCTGTATTGATTGATGAGACCGTGTTTAGCCTTGTGAGCAACTGACAAACTGTGTTTGAAAGTAGTTGTACCAGTACTATTTTGTATTCCTACCCTCAGTGAATGAGTTCTTCATGTTGCTTCAGTCCTTATCAGTATTTGATATTGTCAGAGTTTTGGATTTTAGCAATTCTGGTAGGTATGTGGTGCTTGTTGTCATTATTCTGACTTCCAGTTACCTGATGATCCATGTTGGTGAGTGCCTTTTCTTATATGCCATACCTTCTGTGTATCTCCTTGCTGAATTATCTGTTCAGATATTTTGCCCATTAGTTGAGTCTTTGTTTCCTTATTTTTGATACTATACACTTTGGATACCAGCCATTAGATATCTGTTAGATAACTTTTCTTCCAACCTGTAACTTATCCTTTCATTCTCTTAGCAATGTTTTCACAAAGCAGAAGTTTTTAATTTTAAAGAAGTCCAGCTTATTAATGTTTTATTCTATGTGCTGATACTTTTGGATTATCCTTTCAAGAGTCATAGTCAAACCAAAAGTCACTTAGATTATCTTCTGTGTTATCTTCCAGATATTTTATGGTTTTGATTTATGCTTGGCTCTATGTTCTATTTTGAGTAAATATTTGAGCAAGATGTAATTTCTAGACCTAGATTTTTCCTTTTTTATATGTGAATGGTCAGTTGTTGAAAAGACTATCATTTATTTATTGACTTGGCTTTACTCCTTTGTAAAATATCGATAGTGTATGTTTATGTGTGTTATTTTTTGAGCTCTCTGCTCCATTCATCTATTGTCTGTTTTTTTCCAATACCACACTGTCTTTATTCCTGAAATTTCTGTGGATTTTAATACACTCATAGATTTATGTAAACATGACCATGATGAGCATACAGAACTAACCCACCATGCCCGCAACACCCTCCTGCTCTCCCTGTTCTGACATCTCCCACTCACACAAAACCATGGGAAATTATCAGTTTGGACCTTTTTTTTAATCACTATAGTTCTGTTTTAGTTTGTTTTGGAATGCCTTATGAAAAAATAATATATAAACCTGTTGAGATTGACTTCTGCCCTTTAGCAATGCTTTTCTGATTCCTCAATGTCCTTGACTGTCAGGAGTTTTTCCTGAGGATGGTTGAGGGTAATCCCTATTGTTCAGACCCAACACCCTTTGTTTATCCATTTCCTAATTGAGAGTGATTTGGGTTATTTCCAGTTTGGGGAGGTTAAAAGTGAATCTGCTATAAATGTGCTCATATAGAGCGTTGTGTGAACGTGTTTTCATTTCTTTAGGATAAATGCCACTAGGGAGATGCAGCACCAATGGTAAATACGTGATTGTCTTAGAGAAAACTGCATGACCATTTTCCAGAGTACCTGCATCACTTTGCATTCACAAAAGCGGCATTGGAGAGACTGCTTCACATCTTCACTGCGACTTGATAGTGTCAGTAGTTTGTAGGTTGGATGCTCAATAGGTGGCAGTGGTATTCACCCCAATGTTCATTTGTTTTTAGTGGCTAATGATATTGGACACCTTTTCATATGATTATTTGCCATTCATCAATCCTCTGTGATAATGAATTTTCTGTTAACATTTCTTTCCCATTTGGGAAAGAAATAAACTTGTGCATTTTATTTTTTACTGTTGAGTTTTGAGAGTATTTTATTTATTATAGATAGAAGCCCTTTGTCAGACACATGGTTTGTAAACACAGTCTCCCAATCTGTAGCTTGTCTTTTTCATCCTTCTGTCTGTCTTTCACAGAGCCAAAGTTGTAAAATTTGATAAAGTCCAATTTTTCATTTTTCATGTCTCAGGCTTCTGTTCTCAAGATTAAGAATTTTAATTCTTTGCATAGCCTAGGTTATGAAAAATTTTTCCTAAAAATTTTAGTTCTGTGCTGTACATACATTTTTATGATCAATTCTGATTTAAGTTTTGTGTCAGGTGTTGTTTAAGGTTTGCCTATGCATGTAATGTTGTTCTATCATAATTCTGATGGAAAGAATACTTTTCTCCATTAGTACTCTTGTAGCTTTGGCAAGTATCAATGGGCCATATCTATGTGGCTCTGTTGCTGAACACTGTGTTTTCTGCATTGATCTGCATGTTTATTCCTTTGCCAGTGTGACGTTGTCATGATTGGTACTTACAGTGGTTCTTAAAATTGGAAGTACAATTCTAACTAATTTATTCTTGTTTTTTGAAATTGCTCTAGCTCTTCAAATTTCTTTGCTCTTCTATGCAAATTGTAAAATTAATTTGTCTATATCTCCAGAAGAATTCGCTGAATTTTTGTCATTTTTGCATTCATTTACAGATCACATTGGGAAAAAATAAAGTCTTTAAGGAATTTTTGATCCATGAAGATAGTAGGCATTTCTATTTATTGAGGCTGGCTTAAATTTCTTTTGTAGCACTTCGTAGTTTTCAACATAAAGATTCTGTACTTGATTTTTACATTTATGAGCATTTCAGTTCTTGTTGATCCTTTTGTGTATAACATTTTCTAAAATTCCAGTTTTTATTGCTATAACATATAAAAATGTTTATTTTTCTTGACATATCTTCCAACATAGCTTAAACTTTTTATTATTACTAGAAGTTTTTGCTTTTTTCTTCTCTATTCCTTAGAAATTTTTATGCAAAAAATGATGTCACCTGTGATAGAGACAGCTTTATCTATTCATTTCTAATCTACTTTATAAAAACAATTTCTGAATTTTGGCTATTGCATAGGCTAAAATATTCAGTACTATGTTGACAAGGAATAGTGGAATGAAATCATTAACTTTTTTAATCTTAAGAAATATTCCATCTCTCACTATTAAGTACGACATTAGTTATAGATTATAGTTGTAGGTGTCCTGTAATATATTGAGAAAGTTTTTTTGTTCCTATTTGATAGTAGATTTTAGCACAAATGGATATTGAAATTTGTCAAACTCTTTCCTTTGTCATCTGATCAAAAAAATGTGTTTTTCTGTTTGGACTCTGTGGTTGGTCACATGATTTGCTTTTCAAATAATGAAGAGCATCTTATGGGATAAGTTTGGTCATAAAGTATGATTAGGGTTATTTTTATATTGCTTCATGTGATTTGATAACAATCCGTTGATGATTTTCCATCTTTTAATGATGGGTACTAGTCTATAGTTTGACTCTTTTTTTTACTGTCCTTGTTTAATTTTAGTATAGAGAGAGGCAGACTTCATAAAGTGATTTAGGAAATGTTTCTTTTTCCTTCTATTATGTGAAAGACATTTAGTAAAATGTGTTACTTCTTTAAATATTTGGTATAATGTGCTTGTGAAGCCATCAGAAATTTGAGGTCCTCTTTTTCAGAAGAATTTTAAGCTACAAATCCTGTGTATTTAGTATGTATAAGAGAGAGGGATTTAAAATGGCTGGCAGTGAAATATAGCCTCTTTGGGACCTGGAAATAAGACATTTGGGAAACAACAAGTTAGTGAAGAGAAAAGTAGAGTTCCAGGAATAAATAAAGAGCCAACTGAAAAACTGGAAGCCACAGAGAAACTGAAAACTATGCAGAGAAAAGTAGTAAATAGTCTGAAACTCTCACCCTGGCTCCCAGGGAAGATATCTTGGTTCCACAAACACAAGGTAAACCTGGAGAAGTTGGCAGCCCCACAAAGAAACAGCAGATGGGCAGCTCTAGCCCCAAGAAAAGCCCACAATTATTGTATGCTGCAAATACAGGATGAAATTTTACTCTAAAATGACTCCTTCCACACAGCAGGCTAGAGGTGGAGAAGAAATTCACTGAAGCATCTGCTGTACTTGGGGGGATATAATCATAAGCCCTTTTAGAAAGGGTTTTATTGTTTAAAACTGAGCTACTCTGGAAATCTTTAGTCACAGAACAACTATACTTCAGTGCCTCTGGGTGACCCTACTCCAAGAGGGGTGGGAAATGGCCACAAGAGACATTCATGGAGAAGGGGCAGGGGAATTGCAGGTTCCCTGAGAAGTGTAAGCAGTGGTGAACTTGGGTGTGAAGGACATAGTGGTCTTACCCTCTACGGTGAGAAGCTCAGTTGGAGGTGTGATTTTCTGAGGGAGCTGGGTCTGAAAGTGCTGACATCCAGTCTAGTAGACAGTTTGCCTTTCCTCACTGCCTTTCAGCACAGAACATGATTGCTTTTCCCATCGTATCTGTCAACGCAATTAGGGACATACCTCATCTTGGACAATTACATGTCCTGGGCTGTACAGAAGAGGGATCTCTGGATCCAGGGAGGTACCTCACAACCCTACAGGCCTTAAAGCTCGTTGGAAATACGAGTGAAGTGGGGCATGTAGAGGGGCAAAAACACTAACAGATTCCCCTAAGAAAGATACCACACTGTTGACTGACCACATCCATCAGGAAAGATGGGGCAGGACGCAACATTCACACAGCAAGAAGTGGGCATAGAGAGAAAATAGACCCTAGCTGTGACTCACTGTCTCTGCCCATAGCTGTGGATTCCAATACCACAGGCTCTGGATAGAAACCACTCACTCAAACACAGGGGGCAATTTTGGAGGTTCATTTTTCTTTTTTAATTTTTGGTTGTTTGGGTTTCTCTTTTTTCTAACTTTATTTTTATTTATTTGCTTTTTGTTTTTATTCTTCTTTTTTGTTTTCCATTTTTTTGTGTTTATCATTTTCTGTTACATTTGTTACATTTTCTGTTACATCCATGTTGGTAAATGCTAATTGTCTATATTCACATAGAGACATAGTGTAATCTCTGAGCCCAATATACAGAGAAAGGAGGAAAAAAGGCAGAATTCTACGCACTGCTGCACAGGGCTGAGCACACTCCATCTTCCAGCAGAGTGAAGGGATAGACAGGACAGGGTCAGAATGAATTTAGAATGGAAGAGATCCTTTTCCCACTGTATTCTGCTCAAGGTTTCTCCCCACAAATTAAGTCAAGAACCATGGTGTTTGAGAAGAGAGACCTCGAGAACAGGGCAACTGAGCAACAGAGGGGGTAAAAAGACTGCAATTTGCTCCCAAGGACTGGAGAAAATTATTTAAAAAAGGAAAAACAAAATTGAAATCCTTTAGTGTAGTATATTAAGTGATATACTAGAAGACATGAATGGCCACTTGGGAAAAGAATTAAAAAGTATGAAAATAAAGCCAGCAGAGACATATGATATAAAACATTCAGGCCACGATACCAGATTTGACCAATGTGAGTATAGACTATCAGAAAGAGAAATCCAGGTACATATAGTAAATCACAAACTTAATGGTACATTAAAAATGAGAAGGCATCATGCAATCTGGATCCAGCAGCTGCTAAATGACTCAAATAAAATAAAAAACTAACCTTAGAATTTTAGGATTAAGGAAAAATTAGAGGGCTATTCAAAAGGTATAAAAAGGTACTCACTTAAGTCATAGCAGCGAAATTTCTCATAACTAGGGAAATAACTCAACATTCAAGTATAAGAGATATACAGAACCCCAAATATCCATGAACAACTGTAATCAGCATTCTAGAATGTGAAAAAGGAGAGAATACTAAAAGTTCTTAGGTATAAACAACAAGTATCCTATAAAGTCAACCCCATTAGCGCTGCAGATTTCTCAGCACAAAACATAAAGGCCAGGGGACCCTGCAGCAAAGATCTTCAAGCCCTAGGACAAACAATGATCAACCCAGACTTACATAGTGCAAAGTTAACCTTCAATAGATATGGATAAATACTTTTCATGACAAAGAAATCCTAAAAAGACTGACTGCTAAACCAGCATTGTAGAAAATACAAGGAGACAAGGAGGCCACCAGCACCAAAGAGCCCAAAGGAAAGTATACATGTAACTGGGAGAGGAAGTAAACAAAGAAAAAGTCAGCACTGCAAAAATAACACAATAACTCTCAATGTCAGTGGTCTCAACTTCCCAATCAAAAGACACAGACTTGCAAGTCAGATTAAAAATATACAGCCATGTATTGCCTGTAGGACACACCTCATCCAAGTGGAAGTCCACGGATTGAATAGACTGAAAGTGAAAGATTGGAAAATGAGAATGTGTGTGTGTGTGTGTGTGTGTGTGTGTGTGTGTGTGTGTGTGTGTGTCTGTGCACATGCAGGCACATGTGCCCACACGTGCTCATGCATTTGTTTAGTTGTACTTCACTTTTGCTTTTTATTTTTATTTTTTTTGGTACTGGAGATTGATCCCAGGGGTCCTCTACCACTGAGACATAACCTGAAACCTTTTTAGTTTTATTTTCAGACAAGATCTTACAAAGTTGTCCAGGGTGGCCTTAAACAACTCTCTTGCCTCTTAACTAGCTGAAATTATAGATTTAAATCACTGTGCCTGGTTTAGATCAGAGAATATATTTGTAGGATTTAAATACCATAAACTTTTAAAAGTTCGTTTTATGACCCATACTGTGGACTATCTTGGTGAATGGTCCATGCAGACTTGAAAAGAATGGACATTCTGCTGCTGCTGGGTGTGGTGTTCTGCAACATCAGCTATATCCAGCTGTTTGATAGTTTTTTTCATTTCTTCAATATCCTTGTGGACTATCTTCTAGTTCTCTCTATTACACTGTGATGTGTAAAACTCTCCAGCTGTAACTGTGAACATTTCTATTTCTCCTCTAACTTCTGTTGGTTTTTTCAGATTGAAGCTCTATAGTGAAGTATGCATAAAACGTTCTTTTGTATTTTTTTTATTTTTCTTACTATCACTGATAGTTGACTTTGAGTTGTAAAAAGTTCTTTTTAAGAAAGATATGTATCATTTCTCTTTACTAGAAGCATTCATTTGTGTTTTGATTATAATTACTAATGCATATTGATTATACCTACTAAGAGGTTTTGTCATGCTATTTCCATACATGCTCACATCATGCTTTGATCAAATCCATCCTCCCAATTCCTCCTCTCACTTTCTCTTCTCTCCCCTTTCCCATTCTCCTTAGTCTCTTGCATTTCCCTAGTAGTCCCTATACTAATTTTATGTCATTTTTTTTCTAAAATTCTAAATTCCACGTATGAGAGAAAACTCACAATAGTTGCTTTTCTATATCTGGCTTATTCTGGATAACATGATGACCTCTAGTTCTATGCATGTTCCTGCAAATGCATGATTTTTTTCTTCTTTGTGGAAAAATAATGCCTCATTGTGTATATGTACCATAGTTTCTTTATCCATTTATCTGTTGATATGCAAGTAGGCAGATTCAATCACTTGATTATTGTGAATATACAAAATTCAACTCAGAATGGATCAGACCTTAATGAAAGACCTGGAACTTTAAAGTTTCTAGAGGAAAACAGGGCGAGCACTTCAAGATATTGGCATAGACAATGATATTCTGAATATGACTCCAGTATAATTACATCAAATGAAAAAGGTTTTTTTTCAGTAAAGAAAGCAATTAACAGAGCAAAGAGGCAGCCTATAGATTGGGAGAAAATCCTGGAGGACTAAAATCCAGGATATATAAGGAATTCAAGAAATTTAACTGTGAAAGAATAAGTAATCTTATCGATAAATGGGCAAGTTATCTGAATAGACACTTCTCAGAAGAAGTAAAAATGACAGATTGATATACAAAAAAAGTGTTGAACCTTTAGGGACAAAAGGGGCATGTAGTGAATGACACCTCTTGCCCCATGACCAGGGGTTTGACGGATGAGGGGTGTAAGCAGCCCTGTGCTGTGTCACAGCAATGAGTGAGAGGTTGGCCCTCCACCTGTGGGAAGGGATCTTGAAGTGGGATCAACTTCCCTGTGCTATCTCCATGGCAGCAGCAGGAGCCAAGTCAGCTCATAGCACCCTATGCTACCCTGCCCTGCAACAGAGGAGGGTGGTAGAAGCAATGAGTCAGCAATGTTAGAAACCTCAGCAGAAGCAGCAACGGAAGTGGCAGTACTGCTGGTGAAGGTAGGGAGTGGAACTGCATGACCCCTCCCATCCCAATGCCTTGACAGAGGGACAGGGGATTTAAGTAGCCTTGCACTTCAGCACAGCAAGGAGTGGAAGGTCGGTACTCCTCCTAAGAGGGGGGAGATCAAAGTGGACTGAACAGCTTTGGGTGGCAGTGGCAGGAGCAGAGAGTCAGCCCACAACACAGCACCACACCCTGCCCTGCAACAAATACACTAGAGAACAGAGAAAAAAGAAGGCTGTTCAAGGACCTGGAAGAGTCAACTATACTCAGGGCTGAGAGCAGCCCTGGGTTATCTCCACCTCAGGTCACCACAGCAACTGGGATAGAGATGCAGACAAAAGGGTAAGGAGCTGGGCATGGTGGCATATCCCTGTAGCCCCAGCACTGGAAGCTGTGGCAGGAGGCCATGAGTTCAAGCCAGCATGGGCTACACAGAGAGTTCAGTGTTAGCCTGAACTACATAGCAAGACACTCACAAAAAAGAAAATGAAAGGGTAAGGAGTGAGTGAGTTGCTGAGGGACCTACAGACAGTTACTATCTGAAGACTCTGGCCCCATCCCTCCATATCCAGAGGCCAAGATCAGCTTCAGACCCAGAACTAATCCTATTGCAGGATTGGCAGGACTACCCAGCAGTTTTGGACTCTTTGACTTGGACACTACCACAGAACTGTGGATACCAGAGGAATTTTAATATTTTTTTCTTTCTTTGTTCTGTTTTCCTTTTTCTGCCTTTGTTTGTTTGTTTAGGTTTTTAACCTTTCTTTTTTATTCTATTCAACTTCTTTCATCCTTTCTTCAATTATCTCTCTTGATTTTATTATATTTTCATGTGAATGAACATTCTCTCTAGTCTTTCTGGTTTGCTTCATTAATCTTTTGCTTACTCTTTCATGCTTTTTCTTTGGCCCTCTTCTTTATTTTTTCAAAGATTGCATGAGCACTCTTTGTCTTCCAGGCTTGCTTTTACTATATTTCTCTTCATTTATCTCTCTGTTTGATCCCATCCCTCTTAAATTTCCCCACCACAGGGTAAAATCACTCTACTAAGGGGAAACTCTTTGCATACAAGTTCCTGATTTATGCTGGATTTTGTTATATAACTGTAGATCTTGCCCTACAATTAAAGGGACCAAATTATTAGGTTTTTTGTTTTCTTTTTTTTTTTTGTTTTCCTGTACCGGGAATCAAACTCATGACCCTGTGCTTGCCAGGCAGGCGCTGTGCCATTGAGCTAAATCCCCAGCTCCTCAAATTAATAGTTATAATAGTTTGTCACTTTCTAAGTTGTGCCTCATGCTACTGTTACTGCTAATTGTATTACTTTGGCCAAATATCATACCTACTGTACTCAGTTATTTTCCCTTGTATAACAAAACTGTGGTTGTCTAGGGTCATAACCATCACCAAAGTCCTCTGGTGACTGAGTGCTGACCAAATGACTGAGTGCTGAGTCAATTAGATAGCAACATCTCATCTTTAATAAATTGGGAAGTTGGGATCTTGGGACAGACAGAAAAACCAAGAACTTCCTAAACCTAGAAGACATCTCTGAAGAACAGATATTTCCTAGGGAGGCCTCAATACTATTGATAAAGCTATGTACTGTAAGAAATTTACAAACATCAACACAGAAAACAAAATTGAATTTAAAAAACAGAAAATGACAAATCATAAAAGCAAAATCCAACTGCAGATTGTTGGCCCACCCAGGAAAATTCCAGGGGACAACAAGGTAGAGGAAAGTGGAAGGCACCCACCTGAAATTTCTGAAAAGATAGCAGCAGAAGTAAAAAACAAACAACAACAAAAAAACAGGGTATGAGACTATAGAGGAACTCAGATAAAAAATAATCTCCCAGATAAAAATAAAGAGATGAGCTTATTCACTCTTTTAGTTTCTTACTCTAGGAAGATAATATGATATTTACACATGCAAGTCTGATTTATTTCACTTAAGAGTATGACCTCTAGTTTCATCCATTTCCCTATAAAAGAGTCGAGTTTGTCCTTCATTATAACTGGATAGTACTCCATTGTATAAAAATACCACATCTTTTTTATCCATTTCTTGGTTGATGGGCATTTGTGTTGTTTCCAAGATTTAGCTATTACAAATTGTGCAGCTGTAAAGGTACAACAGATGCTGTGAAAAGGAAAGAAACTGCTCAGAAGAAAAGAACAATTGGGATGGGGGAAAGGAGGAATATTTATATATATATACATATATAAGATAGCTAAGATAATGATGCTACTAATTTCTATTAATTAATTGAAAGGAATAGTTAGTGTTTATATTGTGTATACAATCTTACATGCTTATATCTGGTAATGTGAGCAACTACTTTGAAGATAATAATGTGCAATATAATAACCATTGTTAATGTCCTATCATTTTGTTTTGACATTCTGTACCATTTTTATTGTTTTTTAAAATTCTCTTTAAAATAAAAAAATTAAAAAAAGAGATGACAACCATAATGAAGGACTTAGAAAATCTAGAGTAGACATATATTTAAAAAATAGAGGAGCATAGAAAAATGATGGATATCATAAATATCCAGCTAGGAAAGAAATTAAACCCAAGAAACAGATTCAAGCAGATATTCAGGAAATGAAAAATTCCATTGAAAGTTTGCAAAGGCATAGGAACAAAAGTGAAGAAATATCAGATCTAGAAGACAGGCTCATGGCTAGTAATCATGAAAGGAAAGATCTCTTAAAAATAGCAAGGGGCCATGAAAAATCAATTTGACAGCTGCAAGATGATGCACAAAAGAACAACATAAAACTGACCAGAGTCAATGAAAAGGTAGGAGGCGGGACAAATGACACAAACAAATTGTTCATAGAAGTAATGGCAGGAAACTTCCCAAGCATTAAAAAAGAATTTGGCATACAGTTAAATGAGGCATATGGAACTCCAATTAGCTATGACCAAAATAAATCTATACCAAGACATATAATAATAAAGAGTCCAGAAATTCAAAACATGAGCAGAATATTAAAAGTTGTTAGAGAAAAGAAACAAATCAGCTATAAAGGAAAGCCTATTAGAATCACAGCAGGACTTCTTAACACAAACCCCTATGTCAAGGAGGGCTTGGAGGGAAGTATTCCAAGTCCTGAAAGAAAACAACTTCCATACAACCCACCAAATTACCTTTCATAATTAATGGAGAAATAAGATACTTTCATGACAAAAAATAACTGAGGAAATTCTTGACAGCTCTACAAATTGTTCTGAAAGATATTCTAAAAAGAGATAACAATGAGCACAATTCCAAGAATACCAATAGAAAGTAGCCACCAGGCAGGGAAAGCAAGTAAACTGAGGGGAAAAGACAAGGGACCAACAGCAAGAAAGTAATATGAGACAAATAAGCTAAAACATATCAGTTATAACCATCAATGTAAATGGACTCAGGTCACCAATCAAAAGAAACAGACTGGCACAATGGACAAAGAAACAAGATCTAACAGTATGATGCCTACAAGAAACACACTTAACTCAAAAATAAATTAATGGACTGAAAGTCAAAGGATGGAAAACAATACTCCATGTGACAGGAATCTGGGAAAGCACAGGGGTCTATTTGCAGACAGTGTGAACTTCAAGCAAGAACTAACCAAAAGAGATAAAGAAGGTCAATACATTCTTGTTAATGGAAAACTCCAAGAAGAAGAGATAACAATCATAAATATATATGATATTATATATATCATATATACATATACCAAATATAGAAGCACCCAACTATAGAAAATGAATATTAACAGACATAAAAAATCAAATAAGCACTAACACAATTGTAATGGGAAACCTTAACACTCCACTGTCACAAAGAGATAGACCAACTAGACAAAAAATCAACAAAGAAATATCAGAACTGAACAAAACTTGTGAACAAATGGACTTAATAGATATCTACAGAGTGTTCTACTCCACAACATCACAATACACATTCTTCTGAGCTATGCATGGGACCTTCTCCAAAAGAGACCACCTACTAGCCTGTAGTACATGCTTGAGTAAATGTGAAGGAATTGAGATTATCTCAAGGATATTATCTGACCATAGTGCAATTAAATTGGAAATCAATGGTAAAAGAACTACAAAAAGTCCATAAACACATGGAAATTAAATAGTACTCTACTGAAAAATGGGTCACAGATTAAATTAAAGAAGAAATTAAACAATAACTATAACTAAATGATAATGTCAATATAATATACCAGAACTTCTGGGACACAATGAAAACAGTTCTAAGAGACATTTACGCTGGTAAATTCTCATATTAGGAAAACAGAATGAGTTTAAATAGACAACCTAATGGTGAACATCATACTTCTAGGAAAAAAAAGGACAATTCAAGCCCAAAGCTCATATGGGGGAAATATTATAAATATCAGAATAGAAATTAATGCAATTGACTCTAAAACACCAATGCAAGGAATCAATGAATTGAAGAGTTGGTTCTTTGAAAATTAAATTAAATTGTTAAACCTGTAGTCAACCTTATTATAAAAAGGAAAGAAAAGATGAAAATTCATGCAGTTAGCAATGAAAAGGGTGAAATCATAACAAATCCTTCAGAAATACAGAAGGTCATCAATACCTATTTCAAGAATGTTTATTCTAATAATATGGAAAATGTGGATGAAATGGACAGATTCTTAAATATATATGAATTACCAAACTGAATCAAGAAGATATAAAATTCTAATTAATCTAATATCAGTCAATAAAATTAAAAATGTAATTAAACACCTATCAACAAAGAAAAATCCAGATCCTGATGGATTCACTGCTGAATTCTACAAAAAATTTAGAGAAGATCTAATACCATTACTTCTCAAATGCTTTAATGAAATTGAAAGAGAAGCAATATTCTCAAATTCATTCCTGGAAGCAAGTATTACTCTGATACCAAAGCCAGAGAAGGACCCAACTAAGAAGGAAAACTACAGGCCAATCTTCCTAATGAACATAAATGCAAAAGTCACAAAGAAGATACTGGCAAATAGAAATAAGTTACTGGCAGCAAATCATCAAGAAGATTATACACCAAAACTAAGCATGATTCATCCCAGGGATGCAGGGATGATTCAACATCTGCATATCAATAAATGTAATATATCATATCAACAGATCCAGGGATAAAAATCGCATGATCATCATATTAGACACAGAAAAAGCATTTGACACAGTTCCACACACATTCATAATAAAAATCCTACAGAATATTGGAATAGATGATCTTTATATCAATCTGATATACACAAACCAATAGCCAACATCATCCTTAACAGTCAAAAACTGAAAGCTTTCACTCTAAAATCAGAAAAAAGACAGTGGTGGCCAGTATCACCACTCCTGATATTCAATATATTTCTGGAAATATTAGCCAGAGGAATTAAACAAGAGAAAGAAATAAAAGGAATAAGGTAGGAAAGAAAGAAGTTAAATTATC